>NC_092352.1:48707924-48894345 GCF_963676685.1 Mytilus edulis | reverse complement strand
TGACAGCCTCTTGTTATATCTAAATTTTCTCTCTATCTATTACAGTTTTCAAATAATAGGCAAAAATGAAAAATGATTTAGGACAACAGTTCAAATCAGAATTCTTGCGTAGTTTTTTGTGTCAATGAAGACCCCCCCCCCCCCAATGAAGAATATATATATCTGGGCATATCTGCTTCGTAAGATTTTCTCTATTTACCAGAGTTTTCAAGAAAATACAAAATAAGCATTTTACCGCTGTGTTCTATTTAAAACCATGGCGAACATGTTGGATGGCAGGCACACAATGATGATTGTGGATGGGTTTGGATACATTTTAATAAGACTAGCAGTTTCAGATTTTTATTTTTTTTAAAACGACGACGGACACCAAGGGATGAAAATGTATAATCAGATATCTCAGGGTCATTTCTCTTAGCAAAATCATTAAAATTGACTTTGACCAAGATTCAATGATCTATGAAATTGTGACATTTTTTTAACAATTGGGTCAAGTGTTACTATAATGATCATTCAGAATTCAAAACGAAATACCGTGTTTAAGGAAATTGCACTTGGCAGATATCTCTTGAAGGATAAATGTCAAAAAATCGGTAGGTATAAAAAGAAGATGTGGTATGATTGCCAATGATACACCTCTTAATTCATAATAGACCACATGACATAGATATTAACAACATCAGGTCATCGTATGCATGATCTTCAACAATGAGCAAAGCCCATACTGCATTGTCATTATAAAAGGACCCGAAATGACAAATGTAAAACAATAAGGGTCGGAGCAAAATAACTTGTGTCGTTTCCCGCCGATATTCTTTTCCATTTTTTTCAAGAACGATAACCTTTATAATGTTAAAATCTCATGCAGGTTCCGTGTTCAACAAGCAGAATCGATCGGTATATATGATCGTTATAGCCAATAGTGTTCTCACAATTGTGATTGGTCTGTCAACTTGCGTTTTGTCTGCTCGGAACTCTCTATACGAGACAAAATGAGACAGAAATTATATAGATCAACGTATGGCCTTCAACAATGAACAAAGCCCAAACCGTATAGCCCGTTATGAAGGGCCTCGTAATAACAAATGTAAATCAATTCTGTGTCAAATGAATGCACATTTGACACAGTTGTTAACAAACAATAAAAATATTGGGAAAGTTGCTATTGTGAATTCCAATCTAAATTACTATGTTGTGTATGAGGTTAATGTGGTTCAATGCAGTTAAATAACTTATGTCATTGGAAACACCTTTTCCATAGATTTGCATAATAATAGGAAAGGAAATAAAAATTTAAACGGTAAGAATTTGTCTAAATCTAATTTATTCTTATAATCCAGCGGATCATATAAAGAAACTTGTATCATGATAATCCGAAAATGTTCACATCTTAAGCAGAGTGCACTAGTATTGGCACATTTATTAAGACAAGTATAGCCGATACTAATTTATCTCAAGGCAGATAGAAAATTTTAAAACAGGCATCATTGGCAATCATACCTCATCTTCTTTGTTTTATATTGCTAAGCTGAGCAGAAAAAAATCAGTCATAATCAAAGTTTTGTATTTACAAGCACTGCACTGAAAACATATCAACCACACCATGCAATTACTTAAATGTGTACTTTTGCCTCATATTACTGAAAGAGTTCTAAATACGAATAATTATTGATAAAAGTAAATCTTTCGAGTTTTAATTCACGACTTTCCTCATATATAAGATCTGCAAGGCAATAATTAACACCCTTCTTTTAAAAATAGAGATGTATATTTTTCTTGTTCTGAAACTTGACTCAGCATCCCACCTTTACCAGTACCAGCGACGAACAATTTGTCTGTCTTTTGGGTCACGTCACTACGTGAAGAGAAAGGTGAACGATACCAAAATGATATTCAAACTCATTATGAGTCGGGAAAAAAATCTGACACTGACGAAACAACAGTATACAAAACAAAACATGGAAAAATAAAGACTGCACAAGTAATTAGAACCCAACCAACAACCCAACCGGGAAGGGGTGGTAATAGTAAAATTTCAAATGGAAGTCTTCAATTAATGTTTCTTTCTATTGTTGTTCTTGAAATAAAATCGAATGCAAAACGTTTTTACATGAATTTCAAACATTTTAAGTTATATTTGTTTATGTTCAGTATATAATGATGTCACCATGATGAGCTTTACTCAATAGCGAGTTAATAAACATCACAGGTATTGTAACATGGAAGACTATGGAGGAAAGTCGAGATTAATTCCGGTGGTTTATCAACATGTTTACAGAAAAAATGGTGTCAGTTCTCAAAATGGTGTTAGTTCTCAAAATGGAAAAAGATTTTATGCAAAAGAACTTAGGACTTGTGACAATTATGCAAATCGAATTAGATATATTCCCAGGACTCAAGTTGGTTATCAAGTAGGATATAAAAAGTATGTTTATAGGTATGTAATGTATATCTTTTCAAGATAGTGTTTTTGTAATTAGCATCCCGAACACAAAAATATGTCATTCTGAGCTGCATTTCGGTTTCATAATTGACTTTGCTTTACGTGTGCCACTCTTTCAGTTATATCTATAACTTGATTCGACTGTCATACAAGTGAGAGGTTTGGCTAGTTATAAAACCAGGTTTAATCGACCATTTTCTACATATGGAAATGCATATCAAGTCATGCAGTTGTTTTCTATTCGTTAGATGTGTTTTCGATTTTTCCGTTTTGGGTTTCCCTTTGAGTACAGATTTTTTGTTATTTCACCCTCTGATAAAATATGTCACCATGACTCACATTATTGTGAATAAGGATGTCCGGTGAAATATCATATGAACCCACCGTAAATAATAGGAGTAGAACTTAAAAAAAATGTAATTGCATAAATTGACTCTTTAAAATGCTTATAAGCTCGTGGAATACATGTGTATTTATGTGTTTATGTAATGTACTATGAAATAATAATAGTTTATTTGAATTAAAGCTAAATTGTTAAAAAAAAATGTATTACAATGGGAAATAATTTCACAAATTATCATTGAAAAAATTTCCTGAAATATTCAAGTAGATATCATTCTTTTAAAAAGAAAATTATCATGAAACATAAGAAAGGAACCAGAAGTAATTTCAAAGATCATAATATTGTGAAATAATGTCATGATTAAATAAGGTAAGTGAAATACAGGTAAAAGTGAGTTGTTTTCAGATCTCAGTACAAACATAAATAAACCAGATGCTCCGCAGGGCGCAGCTTTATACGACCGCAGAGGTCGAACCCTGAACGATTGGGACAAGTATGGACACAACATTCAAGCTGGATTCAGCTCTAAATTTGGATTGTGATCAAATAGTTGACACAGCATAGGTTTCTGACACAGAATGAATGTGGTCTAATGAACTTAAATTTGTTTTTGCCTTTGAGCAATTCACTATGCTGTTGAATATTAATCCTCTCAAAAAAATGTTTGAAGAAGTTTTCTTTTAATTTATGAAATTTGAATTGAGAAAAATTGACCCCCCCTTTTTTTTTCTTTCACATGCCTCTTTCCCTTATTCCAAAACTGATCTCAATTCAAATTTCTAATGGAGTTTGCAACAATAACTACTCTTTTAAATACATCATAAAATATTAAAATATAAAAAAAAGTGCTTGTTATCACTGAATGGTAAAGATTGTTTTAATTTAGTAAAAGTGAATATACATTGTATATTGTATAAAACAATGATTTAAGTTGATTCAACTACTATTCTGGACGAAGAAAGATAACTCCAATTGAAAATGTCTTGCTATTGCACAATACTGTGCAATTGAAGATTTCTTGCTATTGCTGAATACTGTGCAATTGAAAATTTCTTGCTATTGCACAATACTAAATATAATAATTTTGGATCCTGATTTGGACCATCTTGAAAACTGGGCCCATAACCAAAAATCTAAGTACATGTTTAGATTCACCATATCAAACAAGCCCAAGAATTCAATTTTTGTTAAAATCAAACTTAGTTTAATTTCAAACCCTTTGGACCTTAATGTAGACCAATTAAGAATCTACATACACAGTAAGATTTGGCATATCAAAGAACCCCAATTATTCAATTTTTAATGAAATCATACAAAGTTTAATTTTGGACCCCGATTTGAACCAACTTGAAAACTGGGCCAATAAACAAAAATCTAAGTACATTTTTAGATTCAGCATATCAAAGAACCCCAATTACTCAATTTTTGATGAAATCAAAGAAGGTTTAATTTTGGACCCTTTGGGCCTCTTATTCCTAAACTGTTGGGACCAAAACTCCCAAAATCAATCCCAACCTGTTTTTTATGGTCAAAAACCTTGTGTTTAAATTTCATAGATTTCTTTTAACTTATACTAAAGTTATGGTGCAAAAAAACTAGAAAAATGCTTATTTGGGCCCATTTGTGGTCCTTAATTCCTACACTATTGGAACCAAAACTCCCAAAATCATTCCCAACCTTCCTTTGGTGGTCCTAAACCTTGTGTCAAAATATTATTGATTTCTATTTACTTATACTAAAGTTATAGTGTGAAAACCAAGAAAATGCTTATTTGGGCCCTTTTTGGCCCCTAATTCCTAAACTGTTATGACCAAAACTCCCAAAATCAATGTGGTCATAAACCTTGTGTTTAGATTTCATATATAAATTGCTCATAATTATCTCCCTTTGATTGCTGAATTATGCAAATTTGTTCTACCTTTGTGAAACATTTTATAATTATATAGTCGGGTATACATTGATTGCGAGTAACTTACATAGTATAGTTAATAGGACTCTATTTTCAAGTCTGTGAAATATAGTATGTCTATTAGATACCGGTAAGTACTATCCACATAACACACATAGATTTTCACTCCAGGAAAAAATCTACCTGTGAAATACCATGTGTGAAAAAAATACTCGGAAAAATTACCCCCAGGATAAAATATCACAGAGGAAGAAATAAACCGTTACTTTTACTTCAAATCTTGGAGAGTAACGCATTTCATTTCATTAAGACAAAATACGTATCACTGAAGCCATTTTGTTAACAGCGGAATTAACTTAAATTAATTGGCCGATATTTTAGATATTACTTTTGAATTCATTTTTTACAACTCAGTATTGAAATGCATCGGCATAAATATAGAAAAAAGGTTACATGTTGCATTCATTCTTCAAGAGATAAAGTCAATAAAAAAGCAAAGTCCCGTGATCGAAATAAGACTTCAAAAGTTCAATCATTTGCACTCAAACGTTTTGCAGGCTCTGAATTGGTTTAATTTGAAAGAAAAGTCTTCTTTTTTTCTCAAAGCGCGAACGTCCTCGAAAGCACCTTGGATTTTTAAAGGTTAATCTTAACCGACTGTATTTTATTGTTACTTCCGGTGCACTTTAATTTTTGCGCATGGCCACATTGTTATTTCCTGCTTATCAACCGTAAACACAAGTTTGTTGTTTATATTTAGATATTTATGTTAGCTTTTAAACCTAAATAGAAGTAAGTGAAAAAAAGAATTTAACATAATTAGTGTTATAACAGGTAAAAAAGCTTTTTTTAATTATTGGCAAGAGCTTTGTACCATGTAGCTTTCACAGCTGTCGGCGAATCGTTGTTCACTTGCTCCACCATAAGATTATTTTACACTGGAACATGTGTACTATTGTCTTACACCAGACCACAAGAGCAAGATATGTGGTTCTTCACCATTTGAATTAAAAAAAATCATGCTCTCCATATTTGATACAGCATAATTTCTGGAGTGGACAAGTACAAAACTGTATCTCCCATGTGTGTATCATTGGTCCTACTTGTTTCCGGAAAAAGGCGTACGCCTTTCGCCGGTGGCGAATGCCCGGTGCACTTGTTTCACAAAATTTTGGATGCGCGCGCAATAACGGCTTACGCCGCCCTCGCCTATCTCAGGACTCAGGCGAAGGCGGCGCATTTTCATTTCAAGATGGCGGAAAGAGTGTAAGTGAGAAAAACTAAAGGTTACAAATACTGAAAAACAACCAGTAAACGAAAAAATATTATTGTTATGTGTAATTTATCTTCATACTTTGAAGATGGTGAAGAGAAAGCGTTCTTTTTTTTAAGGTTTATGTACCCTTCTGTGGCCATTTTTGTACGAATTTTTCAAACCTCAATAGTATCAAAACTAAAGATATAATAAAATATAGAGATAGGTCATTTAGTACATGTTCCAAGGGGAAACTTGATGATAAGCATTATTTTTTACTGTGTCATTGCATTTGATAGAAAAAGAGGACTTTGTGGCAAATAAATCAAGATTTTTATAGAAAATCTACAGCCTTTAATACAGAGATTTTTGTTATAAAATTTGAAACATAAATTACTCACTTGATTTTCTATGATGTGCTAGTGTTTATTCTTTACAAAAAGTTCTAAGTAACCTGTAAATTCCAAAACACCTCGTGCTGAGTCACTAAAGTCGAGCGCACCCTAAAAGGTGTACTTGATTTTGGCCATATTTATACTTGTCTTAACCAATAACTACATTTATAAACTTGTTTTAAGGAAATCAATGCTAGCACTGCATGCAATAATCCTATATCTATCAGTCATCAAATTGCCAAATATGAGAGTACAAGGATAAAGGCTGTGGATTTTCTATAAAAATCTTGATTTATTTGCCACAAAGTCCTCTTTTTCTATTAAATGCAATGGAACAGTAAAAAATAATGCTTTGCATCAAGTTTCCCCTTGGAATATGTACAAAATGGCCTATCTCTATTATTCATAATATCTGTAGTTTTGATACAATTGAAGTTTGAAAAGTTCGTACAAAAATGGCTGCAGAAGGGTACATAAACCTTAAAACATAATAATTAATCTATTAACCTATTACAAAACAGAAAATTTCTTTAAAAACAAAGCAATGACAACCTAAAATACAATTAAATTAAGATAATAAAAATATTAAAGCATGAATATTTTCGTCAATGTTTTAATAAAACTCCTTAAATATGTAATTATTCAAAAATGCAGATTTAAAGGCTAAATGATTATTTTCCTAATGTTGGATGATATGCCGGTTTACTTGTTTTGAGTCAAAATACGGCGTACGCCGTTAGCCGTTCGCCGTTCGCCGTTCGCCTATCCTTTGTGAAACAAGTTGGACCCTTGTCTATAGAGTGGGGTGCTCATTTTCGCCACAAGTTTCCATGTTTACTGCACTTTTTGTTTAGGTCTTTATGTTTTTGAGGTATACTGATATTTCTATATGAACATACACATCATAAGCAAAATATTCTTAAATTGAAAACATGTTTCTTTTAAAAAAAAAATCATCTGAAAAGTAAGATTAAAGGCTGTTTAAAATTTCCTGATATTTTGTCAAAGGGGGCACACATTCGCCGTTTTTACACATCTATTTAAAACCTAATAACTGCAGCTTTAGGCAATATTTATCAAATTAATTTCATTATAGATGGATATCAGACATTTCAAAGGTGTAAAGAACTGAAATTTATAAGGCAATCAGTCAAAGAAATACTAAGAAATAATTCTTTGAAATCAAGTTTTTCATTTAGGAAATTAACCAAAAATACTAGTCAGTTTTTCTGTCCTTTGCGGTAAGTGTCGAAATTTTTTCTAAGTTTAAAAAATAATCATAGTTGTTATAAAAATATAATTTACCGGCATATTTCTTCCGTTTCAGCCAACCTTTGAAGTTTGTACACCTCAAAATCATAAAACGGCGAAATTGTGTCCCTGGCGAATATGTGCGCCCCACTCATCGAGTTTTTGTTCTATTATTATTAAGAAAGCTTTATGACGTCACGATTTCCATTGAAAAACCATGTAAAGTTCAAAAACATATGACATACGAAAAAACATATGATCTGACCATACATCATATTAGTACACAATTACTACAAAAAAGTAGTATAATATTATTGTAATCACATGTAGCCCTTAATAAGTTAATTTCATTTTGGATTCTGTGTGCGGAGAGATTTTAAAACCACAATATTGCTCCAGACAAAGTAAACCAATAGGTTTTACATGCAACCATAAAATAGACCAATGCCAGACAAATTGTCTATGTACTAAAAATGTATGTCAATTTACTGAATATCAGAATAGAAAATGTATTTAAAGTCGTAAACATACTTCATGTACTTTAAATAAAACCTCTATGGGGTCTATGACTCCAAAAGATTCATAGAAAAAATGCAGAAGGTCCAAATACACAGTTATCGTCCCTTGATTTTCATTGTCCACGAATATAGTCCCTAGTGTGGACAGTGTGTTACTTGCCATTCTTTTTATATACCCCCTCCAAATTTATTTCTTCATGTTTTATGCCTCAAATAGCAAGTAGGGGGATTACTTTTACACTGAAAAAAATTGATTCATGAATTTTAAGGTAAAGTAGTGATTTGTTCCAGCTGAAAAAGGTTAAAAATAAGTATTTCGAAAGCTGTCAAAAGATTTCAAGACCCCCTGAACATAAAATTGTCCATATTTTGAGTTAGAGCCGATGAAGTTTATTGTAATTTTGATATAATTTGTCCCAAAAGTAGTACATAACACTGTAAAAATATTATTGAGAAAGCACAGGTGGGATTTTTTTTATTTCCATTTATTATCTAAAATAAATGCACTACGAAATAACTGTGTACTCAGACCTACATGTAAGACATGTAAGAGGTGAAATCATGAAAAATAGAATTTTTACTTTGGCAACTTCCCTGAATGATTAAATTGTTTAAAGATGTCAAATAACATGAAATTAAAGGATTTAAACTTTTATTTGATAGAAATTCTTCAAAAATGACCCATTTTGGCATTACATGGTCAAAATGAGCATTTTAAAACTTGCACAAGTGGCATTCTGACTTTCTATTTGCAGATCTGACAGGTTTTCATGAGTCAATCTTTGCGTTTCTATAATTTAATGTATAACTCATTTGTGAACTCTGAATCTACAGAAAAGATGATTATCTCAGATAATGTGTGCAAAATGTGTTGTATAAATATTATATGTTTATAATCTGTACATATTTACACATATCACTGTAATAAATAATTTACATACTTACTACAATATGTGTTTGTTCATGAAACGCAAAAATCATGGAATTTAATAGAAAACAAAACAACAGACTTAAGCGGGGGGCTTAAATTAACATAATTGTCCTGTCTTCAAGTACATGTACCTATGACTTTTCAGTGGCAGATCCAGAATTTTTCATAAATGGGGCCCACTGACTGCCTAACAGGGAGCCCCGCACAAGTCATGCTTCAACGATTCCTTGTAAAATCAACCATTTTCTTTTTAGAAAAGTGTAGGGGCTGGCCCCTGAAAAACCCTCTGCAGTTTTTTTATACGCCTGTCAAAATTTTGACGGGACGTATTATGGTATACAAATGTCCGGTGTCTGTCTGTCCGTCCGTCTGTCCGGCATAAACATGTCACACCGTAACTTGAGAACGACTTATCCAAATTTCATGAAACTTAATATAGTTGTTTCTTATGATGGTCAAATGATCTGTATACTTTTTGGTGAAAATAAGATTTAAACTTTTTGAGTTACGGCACTTTGTAACTAAAACAGGGGTGTGTTTTTTTTCACATGTCGCACCGTATCTCAAAAACATTTCTTGATTATTGCTTAAAACTTTACACACTTCTTAGTTTATATTAATCTTAATATCTTTATACTTTTTGGTGATGATTCAAAATTTCATTTTTGAGTTTTTGAGTATTTTGTAAAAAAAGGGGGAGGTTTTTTTTACTTGTCGCGCCGTATCTCAAAAACGATTTATGATTATTGCTTAAAACTTTACACACTTCTTTGTTATATTAATCTAAAGATCTGTATCCTTTTTGGTGATGATTCAAAATTTTATTTTTGAGTTATTGAGTATTTTGTAAAAAAGGGGGAGGTTTTTTTTACATGTCGTGCTGTATCTCAAAAACGATTTATGATTATTGCTTAAAACTTTACACACTTCTTTGTTATATTAATCTAAAGATCTGTATACTTTTTGGTGATGACTTAAAATTTTATTTTTGAGTTATTGAGTATTTTGTTAAAAAGGGGGAGGGTTTTATTACATGTCGCGCCGTATCTCAAAAACAATTTATGATTATTGCTTGAAACTGTACACACTTCTTTGTTATACTAATTTAAAGATCTGTATACTTTTTGGTGATGACTCAAAATTTTATTTTTGAGTTATTGAGTATTTTGTAAAAAAGGGGAGGTTTTTTTTTACATGTCGCGCCGTATCTCAAAAACAATATATGATTATTGCTTGAAACTGTACACACTTCTTTGTTATACTAATTTAAAGATCTGTATACTTTTTGGTTTGATTCAAAATTTTATTTTAGTGATATTTGTAAAAAAAAAAACAGGGTGGGGGGTTTTCACATGTCCCGCCGTGTCTCAAAAACAATAAATGGTTATTGCTTAAAACTTCCTCAGAAA
Organism: Mytilus edulis; assembly: GCF_963676685.1. NCBI lineage: Eukaryota > Metazoa > Mollusca > Bivalvia > Mytilida > Mytilidae > Mytilus > Mytilus edulis. The sequence goes on along the minus strand of NC_092352.1, from coordinate 48,883,891 downwards.
CTATTAATGATTATTGCATAAAACTTCCATACAAGACGTCGGGCATATCATGCGCTCATGGCGCAGCTGTTTATTACCTTTTCTGAAATTCACCAGAAAATATTTTACAAAAAATCATCCTATTACACTTCACATACTTTCGACCAAGCTCCAAATACCCGCAATTTCCCAGGTGAGTTCTAGTATCATGTTTATAAAATAATCATCATTTGAATTTTACTCAATAATTGATTTCTTCACATTATTTCATAAATTATACATTACATTTTTAAATTGTATTTTCTATGTAATTGTCATGATTGTATGTAATGTAATTAATTACATTTTAAAATTAATGTAATTGTAATTTAATTGAAAAAGAATTAGTATGGGATTGAAATGTAATTTACTACTTTCTCATGTACAAATGTTACTTACCTCGACCTGATCGGCCCAGTATTCAACTACTACATAGTTATACATTTCTTTAGTAACATTCCATTTTCAAAAGCATAGTGATTGAAGTATTTATGATGCAAGGAAATGTAATGAGACGAATAATTGTCCACCAAAGTAATGGTTAAAAATGGATGTGGATTGAAACTTTTGTTTATTGTAGGACACAATATACCTCCAGTAATAAGATGGATCGACAGTTCTCCAGGATGACCACAGCTAGTGCCCCAGGCACTCGTACCTCAAGTACAACTGGAGAGGGAAAATTCAATAAAGCTTCAAGGTACAAAGTAATTGATTGTAAATACACTGAGATAGTTTATATTCAGGACCATGCCTTTCTTATTTTCTACAAAATTAATAGTCTCAAATTTAATCTGTCTTATTCCCCTAAAATTAAGGACAATAAAGTATTTACAGTACAGAGACAGTAATCTAAAGAACATTTGTTAAAAATTTAGTGTTTAGTATTTAAAAATATTAGTTTTGATATGGTTGATGAAGTTTGTCTTTCCTAAATTTAACTATTTTTTTTTTGAAATTTTGGTCTTCAATTTCTAACTGGATTTGATCTTTTAACATTTTTGATATGAGTGTCACTGATGATCTAGTCTCTAGCATGTGGTACGTGTGCAAAATTATAAATCTGGTATCTTTGATGAGAACTTTTTTTTATAAAGAATATGAATAAAACTTGCACCTTTTGTGTTTTTCTTTTGAATATCTGAAATGTGATACACTTTTTAAAGGTGCAAAGCAGTATTATATATTTGATCAGATTTATATAAGTTTAGGATTTAAAAAACGGAACTCTTAAAAAAATCTTGAATCATTTCTATAGTTTATAATACAAAGGAACATTTGATCTGATTTCTCCAGTTATAAATGTTCAATAGAAAAAGTTTAAATATGTCAGCAAGACAATCATGTGACAATAGAATAATATATATATTTCATCTTTAACTTCCTGTTTTGCAAGGAATATATAACCAGACCACAAGAGTACATGATGTACACATATTTTAATTTCAATTTTTACAAATATCATGGAAACATATATAAATCAAGAAGATGTTTCCATATACATGCACTGTCATTTTTCCACATTAAGTGAACAATAAAATCTAAGTGAAAACCTAATTTGGCATCAATTCCAAAAAAAAGTTGCAGTTGTGAAAAAAAAGATATTAAACTGTTTACTTTAAGAATACAAATTAGAAAAAAAATTGACATAAGATATTATTTTTCAAACAATTATAAAAGCAGAATATGGGAAAGTGTACTGACATAAGTGGTCTCTAATATAAAATATTGAAATAATTCAGCCTTGTTTGAATCCATATTCATGCAACCTTTAATTTGATAGTCGTCAGCAGAGGCCATCCTGGGATCTACATTTTTGTATGTTATCAATCAAATATGAGATTTAATGTCAAGTCAGTTAGGAATTTGACAGCTAATCATGCTAATGCCCCTTTAATAATTCAGCTTAGTTTGATAAGTGAAAGTGAAGACACTCAAACCTGTTGAGAAATTTACATATTACAAAATATTAAATAAATATTTACAGAGAATATATGTTCATAATATTTATTGCAGTTATGATTTATCCCACAACTTTTCTGAAATAATAATTTTAAAAGGCTAATTCTTTACATGTAAGCATTGAACAGAATAATTCAGGATTTTGTAGGGAAACGAGCTATATCAATTGTATACATTTTTGGAGGGAGGGCAAATTTGATTTTTTATTTTTTTATACCATATTTGAAGTAAATCTTTATCATGTTTAACATAATGAAATTAAATAGCCTGAAATAAAATGAATTTATTTGGAATTTGTAAGAAATCACAACTGTGTGATGACAATCTAGGAATTTATTTATTTTGACCTTGTTACTGTAATATGCTCAAAATTCAACCTCCAATCCCTTCTGGGACAGCCAAATGAACAGAGTCAATCCATATTTTGTCTGTTTTTTAAGAAGAAATTAATCACCATAACATTTTCCTTGCTTGGGATCTGAGGAAAATAGTACTTACATGTATGGTGCAAATAAGAGTTGCTTATAAAACTTCTGTTAATATATGTACAAATGTAATACATTTAAACTATATAATAATGTGAAGAAAAAACATCAGGTACAACATGAGCAAATTGTTATACAACATGTAAGATAAGTCAGGTAAGCAATTGAAGCAGACACTAAACATGATCCAAACTTCACACATGAAGAACCAACTATAACGGAATCAATACAGTTACTAGCTGTGAAAGTTCTGTTTAAATAAAGAAAATTCAAGGTTTCTATGCGGGAGCATGTCAGGTGGAAATTGTTTACTTTTCTTTATAGATCTTTAATTTAACAGTATAAAATTAAGTAATATTGATAATAGAATTTAAATTCATTGGCATTTAATCTGATTAAAAAGTAAAATGTATAATTATATATAATTTTGCATATATACATCGTAACTGAACATGATATATATATTTAAACATTTACCTGGAAAAATTTACAACACACCAAAAAAGAGTTTTGAACACATAGTGTGCATTTTTGCATGTAGTCCATGTACAATTCTTTATAACTGTGTTCTGTACTAAAAGCCAATGTGAAATTAAAAACACTTCTGTATCATGTATTATCGCTATTTTGTGCATTTTTCCTTTCATCTTTTTTGTGATTTGTCATATCATGCTACTCCCTTGAGATGGAAAATTATCGCTATAAACTAAGGAGGCAAGTGGCGTTGCTAATGAAATTGACATGAAATTGAAGTCATCCTAGGTAAAATAGCGATAAACAGATTATCATTGGTCATCTCAACTCGATTGCTATTCTCGTTTTCGCTGTACTGGCTTAAGCGAGAAAATCAATCTCGTTGAGATGATCAATGATAATCTATAAATAAGGAGATTTCACAGATGTGATATCATTGCCAATGAAACAACTATCCAACAAAGTCTAAATAATATTCATTTATTACATGTCACCATTCAGTCTTTAACAATAAGCAAAACTCATACCATGTATATAGTCAGCTATATAAAGCCCCCAAAACTACAAAATGTGAAACAATTTATCAAGGTTTTAATTTTAAAAAAAACCAACAGCTTTATTTATGACATAACTGTTAATGAAAAACAGATCTATAACATACTGTGGATTGGTTTATTTTCGTGGATACCAATTTTCGTGGATTAAGGAAAACTTGTATGTTCGTTGATATTTAATCTCGTGGTTTTGACGAAGTCTGCATACAAGCCTATAGAAAATTTGTAATTTGTTGACCATTTAATTTCGTGGTTCACCTATACCCATGAAATCGACGAAAATTGGTATCAAACGAATAATGATGAATCCACAGTATACAGCAAATAGGAATTACCACTGAAAACAGGCTCCTGACGTGGGACAGGCATTAAAACTTATGAGGACTTAGTTCTCCCTCTAGTCTAAAACAATGGTGAAACATTCTGACTAAAGAATGAACTGTTAAGATCAGTTGGAAATGGTTTGACATATCAGATTGATACGAAGCACTTATTACAACTAACATAAAAACAACAGACACACATTGTCTAAGAAATAAGCTTATGTCAAAATATCTCCTTGCAATGTAGCAGAAAAGTAAATTAATCTGTTGTCGTCTTTCTTGTTATAATCAGTTTTCTCCTCAGGGTCCATTAGCATCATGGCGCTGTAATGCTAAAATCTTTTGAAATAAGAAAAAAAATGTGTCTAATTCCCAAGTATTGAAGATGTTATATGAAATTTTGGGGGGACAAGACTATAATTATTTTTTTTAAAAGATGTTGGTTAAACACAAACAATATGCAGAACAAAGTAAATCATTTACTGCGGCCATTATGAAGCATAGATAATACTTTAAGGTTCATAACATCAGATTAAATATAAGTTTGCTTACTTTATTTAATTCTTTGCAAGGAAAAAAAAACTGATTTAAGAAGTGATTGTCAATTCTTTTTTTAATGCTTTCAGGAAATTAAAGAAAAGTTTAACAGGATTTTTCGGCTTAGACTTGGATGACGAACATGAAGATAAGAAACAAAGATGGAACAACAGACGAATGAGATTATATAAAGGAAAAGTCAAAGATGATTATCTTCTTAAAGCAGAATCTGACGATTTATTTTTGGAGAATTCACACCAATTTAAATATATCCATGATCCGCTCCGTAGAGTACATCGAGATCGTCCCAGTGAAATGTCATCCAGACGTACTACACCCTTATCCAGTTCAAGTACTTATGCCAGGAGTAGACCTGGTGGTCCGAAAAGGTTACGTAAAGATTCTGTCATGCAGATGACGTGGAAAGGTCTTCGTACAATTGCAGTAAGTTTCAGTTTATTCAAATTTAAGATGTCCAAAGCTTTGATTAAAAATGAAGAATATACATGTAGAGTGAATAGTATTCAGACCTTATCACAGAAAATGGTATTTTGTTTCGCAGAAGTGCATCCTGCCATTATTAAAAGGGGTTGGGGGTTGGGTTCAAACACTATGTCTCCATTTAAAAGCATTGATCATAAAAAGAAGGGGGGTTCCAATCACTGGTACAACCACTGGATCTACCACTGTTTCCACTTGCATTTATAAAGAAGGAATAACAAATAGAGCATATTAATTACCTTTTCAATATCACACATTTATAACACAAAGAAAATGTCAAGAGATTATCTGGTTGAGGGTTGAATAAATCCTTTGCAGTATGACTGATAAAGATATCAATATGGAGGGATTTTACAACACAATTGCCATTGATGGCATAACACATGCCATCTACTTATTTTTGCTATAAGTATGAAATAAAATTGAATGTTGACAACAATTTTCTAGCTTCTAATTTGTTCATTTCTCTTCAGGCCTCAAGAAAGAAACTTAGAGGAAAATCCTACAAACATAGTGCAAGCTTTGATCCCGCTAGAATGGGCGAGGAATTTGGAGACGATCTCTCAGCAAGTTACGGATATGCGGTAAACAAATAGATATGTGGAAAATTTTAAAGTTACTTTCAAACTTATAAATGACACTCAAACAGTTTACACCATGACAACAAAAAAAAAACTACCAAAAGACGCACAACAATCTACAAATCACCAGAAAACTTGAGACAGAGCAACATGAATCGCACATAAAACTTGGGGCAACCTCAGATGTTAAGAAAGAGTTCGCTGATGCTGCTCCACAATTCATTATAATTGGTTTAAACAAAGCTAAAAAAAAATTTTGTAGATTATTCATACCTTGTAGTAAAAGATATTTCAAATATCAGTATACATACCTTGTGATAACAAAAAAATATTTTTGAAATATCAGTATTCAAATCTTGTGATAAAGTCTGCTCTGACCATAAGTTTTTCAGAAAAGATTTGATTACATTTTCATTTAATTGCTTTGATAGTGAATGATCAAATAACAGAAATTAAAGAAATGCCATTCTGAAGTAACAATGAATTTATGAATTTCAGCCTCATCAAGAAGATGCAATAAGTCTTGTAGATGATGTATTTTACGATGAACCTATTGCTCCACCAACACACAAGATGTCCAGAGAATATGAGAACTTGTAAGATATCACATAAACAATTAGGTCACTGCTATCCTATTATGCACATGTCAATCATTGGCAGATGATTGGAATTATTTTAATTATGCCTGAAGATAATGAGCTGATATTTTGAGTTTTTTAAGTGCATAATTGTGGATTACAGCCTGAATTGGTATACCTACTTTTCACTGAATTATGGCCCTTCGAATTTGAAATCGAACAGGGGTATTCATGTCATTGCCACAGTCTAGTTCATTGGATATATGATAAAGGTTAAGAAAAATTGTAAATCATCTTTTTCTGCTGAAGTTAAAATGACACATGCAATTTTCAGCAAGTCACATTAATGCAATAATTTTTTTTTAGATAGTTGTGTACATTAATCACAGTCAACTTAGAATAAGGTATACAATCATTCAGGAAGATAATATTTTGTTAAAACACTTGAATTCGTGGTTAATATTTACCAACAAATCCACAAAAACTAGAAACTGCAAATTATTATGAATCCACAGTATCTATAAATATCACTTACTAAAATTATTAGTTTTATCTTTTCAGACCAGCAGGTGGATGGAGGAGGCAACCACCTCAAGGTCTACCTTCTACTCCATATGATGAACTTGACATGCCTGAGTTTTGCATGAGAAGAATCAACCCTCAAATTATGAACAACGAAGTTGGTCCAGAAACAAGACAAGTTGGAATGGGATTTGTCGGTAGACTATTTAACAGAAGTTTTAGAAGTGACAGAATGAACTCCAATATTAAAAGTCAGATAGCAAATGTTGATGATCATAGGTAAAGAAATAGAGTAAATGATTTTTTTTGTTTGTGTCCGTTTAACTGATATCTTGGCTAGCTGTCTAGTGTGTTTAATAAAAACTTGATTATCTCCCCCTTGTTAAGTATGTTCTTTCATTTTCAAGATTATTTGTTCTTGTCCAAAGCAAGTCAAGTCAAAGATCTATAAATTTTGATTATAAATTGAGCAATTTATTGATATGTTTTTTTTTTAAAGTATGTAGGTTTAACTTGTACAAAGCAGGATTTATTTCAATATCCATAATTCTAACATCCCACACAATTTTCTAAAAACTAAATGTTTCTTAAATACATTTTTGTACCCAAGTAAATTTTCTATTTTCTACACACCTAGAATAGCGTTTTTCTATACAACAGGATTTTGCAAAGATGAATAATAGTATACATGAGAATAATTAATCTAGGTTAACCTTTTAAAGATGATATTTTTAAAGAGCATGTTCTTTCTACTTTTTTAGACCATACTTTACATTCTGGGTGACATTTGTTCAGCTTTTAGTGTTCATTGTCTCTATAGCTGTATATGGTATTGCTCCGATTGGTGTGTCAGAGAGAGTCACTGAAGAATCTGTAAGTAGAATTTATTTTTAGATACAAGCCTTATAAGACTTATCAGTTTTAATAAGTGCTTTGATTCAACATTTTATGAGCAACAGAATATCAATATAATCAAATTTTAGTGTCACAAAATCTTATGATGACATAAGTCTATACATAGATGCCAACTTTACTGATCCTATTGACATTTTCTCAAAATATCTGAAATGTCCTATTCTGTGTCCATTTCCCTAGCTAGAGTTGGAATCTTCTGTTATTCAGACAGCTACCAGTGCATTTGAAATTTGTCGTCACATATATATATAACACTGTGAGAGATCTAAGTGTGAAAATAGCAATATGGTTAATCTAATAATGGAAATTATTTGCCAGACATAAATATCCACTTTTGTGGGTTAGAACAATCAACATTTGAGTACAAAACTATGGTTAAATGTTCATTTTCCATCTAACAGCAAACCATGCTAAACCTACAACAATTAACTGTTCATAAACTGTAAATACAGTCAGATCTTTGCAATACAATCCCTTTACATTGTAGAAAAAGAAGAAAGCATAGGCCACATTCTTAGTAATCAGATGAAATTCTTACAGACTTTAAATATTTTTTCATATTTCTTAGTAAATGATGATGAGTTCTGCATAAATATAAAACAGTAGGGGAAATGGAAAGAACAGTTCAATATCCAATGTGTGTATATGTTGTCTTTCTAGGTGATGATGCCAAACCTTGCATTTGAGAAAGTTCGATTTACAGAGGCTGAAAACTTGTGGATTGGACCCAAACAGGTAGGATTTAATGCATGAACTTCGAAGGCTCACAGCTGTTTAAATAATTATTTATGTGACTATATCACTGCACAGTTCACTGTTGTAGGTCTTTTTACAATATTTATTGAGTTATCTCCCATGTTGATATTAAATTTGATATAAAGTAACTTGTGTAGCTACTTGAATAGTTGAAAGCTTGCTTATACATGTACAAACATATGGAATTCTGTCGAAAAAATGTAGTTGATTAATTGTCATTAGACAATACTAAATCAGAAATATGCAAAGAAATGGGATATTAAATAGTTTTCACATTTTAAACAGAAATTTAAACAGTAATATAAGAGCTATTCCATATAAAATAGAAGAGTAAGAAGGAACTTCAAATATCCCCCATGATGAATATACTTTCTTTAAGTAATTGTTAATCAAATAAACAAAATATCAATTAAAAATGACCAACAACCAAGGTCCAAAATTAATCTTCCTTTCCTACCATCTCTGGTATATTAATGGAATTATCCTAACCTTTAATTTTAATAATAGTTTATATGCCATATTTCTTTATTCTAGGCTGACTTGATTCATCTTGGTGCTAAATATTCCCCCTGTATGAGAAAAGACGAGAATATATACAATGGTATAGCTAAGGACCTAGTAGAAGAGAAGACCTCAGGATGTTGTATAAGGAATGATGGATCTGGATGTGTACAAAGTGTCAGGTCTAAATGTAGTGTAAGTAAGATACATATTAGAAAGAAAAAAACTTTGGATTCATTATTATTTGTGGGATACCAGTTTTGTGGACTTCGTAGGTAAAGATGAAACCACAAATTTAAATGTTCAACTAAGTACATAATTTCTATTGTCTATACAGACTTGTGTAAAACCAGGAAATTAAATATAAACAAAAATTCAAATTTTCCTTAAACCTTTTAAATGTTTTACCAGTACCCAAGAAAATAAAAGAGTTCATAGTTGAAAGAATATTTAAACAAATATTGTATAAATAGCAGAGTTCTCCTCGTAAACTTCATATCATATGGATATAATCACTGAATTTTAGAATACCATCATGTTTGTAAAATTAAAGCATGACATCAAAAGCTTAATCTATAAAAAAATCATTTCGGCCAGAATCCCATTCATGCAATATTGCATCACATAACAATGATTTAAAAAAGCCTTTGGGAGAACACTAAATAGGTCATTAAATTTTAAGACCCATAACGGAATTATTGTAAGACACAAAAATTATTCTTTTAAAGAAATGCAAAACACTACTAAAAATATATTAAAAAAAACTGCTCACCTTATCTAAAAAAATCCAATTACTTCAAGCAGTTATTAAAACAAAACTCCCACTACCATTGTAAGTCTATATTATGCCCAGCAAACTTGAAAATTCATTCAGACTAGAAAAAACTAAAAACAGGATGTACTACACAACAACATCGGTTAATTTAGGTACATTTTTGATCGAGAATAACATTTACATTATCACCTAGACTATATTAGTTTTCTCGTTCGAATTGTTTTACATTGTCATATTGGGGCCTTTTATAGCTGGCTTTGCGGTATGGGCTTTGCTCATTGTTGAAGGCCGTACGGTGACCTATAGTTGTTAATGTCTGTGTCATTTTGGTCTCTTGTGGACAGTTGTCTCATTGGCAGTCAAACCACATCTTCTTTTTTAAATATAGTTAATTGAATCTATTTTTTTCATTGCAGACAACAATATCAGAATTTAAAAAGTATAACAGTACAAATCCAAGTAGCTTGGGATTCCTGACTGGTGCTGTGTGTGGTCAAGATCCAAAGTATGTACTAAGGCCATAATAAAGAATATGTTTGTTTGCCTTAACCCTACCTACCCAGAAAATAGCTGCCTACTCAAAATCTGTTATTACCTTAATTAGATTTTTTTTTTAATAAGATCTACATGACAAAAAAAACATAAGACACTTCCATTTCTCTTTTTCAAAATAAAAAAAAAAAGAAACTGCCTACCTACCTACCCACTGTCTCTTCTTTTGGGTAGGGTTTAGGCAAACCAAAATATTTTCAAGTGTGGCCAAATAGAACTAATATTGATAACAATGTGTGATCTAAACAAACACTTATAATTTTAATCAATCATATTTTGAAAATTCATTGAATTATGGACATCTTATTAGTGCATTTGATAAGGGATTAGTAATAAATGTGAATAAAAAAATCCCATGAAATACTATATGACTCATGTTATTTTAACATTTCTTTATTCTGCATCCAAATAGGTTTCAGAAGGTCTTCTGCAATAAATTACAGTTCTCTCCCTTACAGCTTAATTAAGACAGCTCATATCAAAACTTTGTTATTAACGGTAGTTATACAACCTGAATGTTCTGGAATTTTTTTTATATTTGCTGGTATTTTTTTTAATAACAAATTGGAAATGAATATATAATGAAATAAGATGTTTATTACAATTTTATTTACAGATATTGCAGAAATCCAGCTTCAGTTGCACCATTTGAATGGAACAAAAATGACATAACAAACTGGCCTGTAAGTTTTTTTATTACATTAAATGAGAAGTGTCCTTGCCATCACTGTAACTGTTGGCAGAGTTATATCATAAGTGACAAATGTCAATAATGATAAAGTGTTTTATGCAGTAATTGGTTGTTTTAAAATCTGACAGATGAAATGGACCATGTTTTAGCAGAATAGTAAAAAAAACTTGGTTCATTTCTTTCATATTTGTTTTTGTCTCGCCTTGACAGAGTCAAAAAGCAAGACATAGGTATGCTGTTTCTGGTGTCAGCGGCGGCGTCATCAACAATGTTTTAGTTTGTGATTAGGTCAGTTTATGGTGAACTACAAATGGTAAGTCAATCATATTTAGTATGCAGTTGTATAAGCATTGGCACATCTCATTTCCATGGAAATTATTTGGCTCTGCGCCCTCAGTCATGGTATATTGACTTTGAAACTTTTGCTAATTTTACATGTATTAGTTTGTGATTAGGTCAGTCCAAGGAGAACCATTTGTGGTAGGCTAATGTTAATTGGTATTCAGTTGTATAAGCTTTGGCACATCTCATTTCCATGGAGAATATTTGCCTCGCCCCTCAGTCATGGTTTAGTGACTTTGAAACTTATCTTAGTTGACATGTATTAGTTTGTGTGATTAGATCAGTTTATGATGAACTGCATGCTTATGTTAAGTCAATGATATTTGGTATGAAAATTTATTAACATTTGCAAGTATCCTTTCCATGGAGAGTATATAGAGCCCTACCCCCTCTTCATGGTTCATTGACTTTGAAACTTTTACATAGTTTTCAAGTTTATGTTTGTATTTAGGTTTGGGAACGACTTATAACAAGTCAATAGTATTTGGTATGCAGTTGTATTAGCATTGGTGCATCTCATTTACATGGAGATTGTTTAACCATGTAACTCAGTCATGGTTTATTGACTTTGAATATTTGCATGATTTGTGTAACATGTTAAAGTATTGCTATTTCATGTATTTTGATTTAAACAATTGCATAATCAAAATTACAAAAAGGAGAGACATATCTCTGTGATAACAGTTTATTCTTATATTGTTTAGTCATGAATTAGACCATCATTTTTCTCAATTGAACTGTTTCATATTTTTATGTAAGGGTCTTTTATAGCAGACTATACAGTATGGAATTTTCTCTTTGATGAATGCCCTAGGATTGCCTATAATTGACTTCATTCACTTCATTTAAAATTTGGGGGATAGTAGTCTGATTGGCATTCGTACTGCATCTCCTTATGGTTATATTAGTAAGCTTTTTAATGAGAAATGTTTCAAGTAAAAATCATCAATTTATTTGAATGATAGTTTCTAGTGTTAACCTTTTTGAAACTTTACCTAGCATTTATCTAGATCCAAATCAAATGTCTTAATTTTTTTTTACAGTTTTGTGAGGACACCAATGCACCATTAACTAATACCAGTTTTGTATCTGGAGAAGATCGTCATATGACCTGTGAACTTTCTGGCAGACCTTGTTGCCATGGGATACAAGGGGAATGCATGATTACCACAAGAGAACATTGTAATTTCATGCAAGGATATTATCATGAAGACAAGTTCCTATGTTCACAGGTATGTTACAAGCTAACACTTACACAAAGCAGAGTACACAATGAATTTTAAATGATAAAATAGTTCCAGAAGAAAATATTTTGCATTTTTTTGTGTGCTAGCCAGGAATGCCATTAATTTATCTGTTCTGTTATTAAGATGAATAAATATAGGAGTTTGTGATTAACTAATTGGAACATTTGAGAGGTTTAGCTTACTATAAACCCAGGTTTTATCCACCATTTTCTTCATAAGAAAATACCTGTATCAATTCAGGGATATGACAATTGTTATCCATTCGTTTGTGCTCAAGCTTTTAATTTTGCCATTTGCTAAGGGACTTTTTGTTTTGAATTTCCCTAGGAGTTTGATTAAATATTTGTGTCATATTTGTTATACTGGTAACTTCAATTCCATTAAAAATTAACGATTTCAAGTCTGACTTTATGATTGAAATTTTACAAAATTTTGCATATCCGTAGTTCCGTGGATAAGGATTTCATTTTTCATATATAAATTACACACATTCATGGTTCAATGAATTGATATATTAAAAAAGTTCTGGTCAACACGACATATACCATTTTAACATTTTGACGTAATTTTTCTTTGAACAGGTGAAGTGTCTGAAGCAGATTTGTGGTATGATTCCATTCACAGATGACAATATTCCTGATCAGTTTTACAGACTATGGACATCAATATTCTTGCATGGAGGGTAAGGTGTCTATTTTTATAAAACAAAGAAAAGAAAATAAGAAAAGATAAAAAAAATACAAGAGACAGCTTTATTTTCTTTTTTTTCAAGGGTTTCAATTATTGTTTCAATTATCGTGGATTTAGGAAAAAGTGTATTTTCATTGTTATTTGTTATTCGATTTCTGTGGTTTCACTAAAGTCTGCATACATGCCAATAGATAATTTGTGCTGTTGAACATTTAAAATTGTGGTTCACATTTCACCAAAAAATTCAAAAAGATTGGTATCCCAGGAATAATAATGAACCTACCATAATTAAATAAAAGAACAATTTTAAAGAACTAAAATAAGATAAGTTGAAGATTTTTAAACTTAAATGTCTTGGATAAATGGTTAATCTATAATTTCATAGAAAATTACACTTCATGAATCGTTTGCTGAACATTTATTAAATGCCATGCACAGACGTATGTTAAGCTTAATATATCAAAACTTTTGTCAAAGCTCGAATTAATATATTATGATATCTTTTTTTTTACGTATTATATAACAGATTTCTCAATATAATACTCATTTAATATTTTACAGATTATTCCACTTGCTGATAACAATAGGCTTCCAGATGTTGATAATGAGAGATGTAGAAAAGTTAACTGGATGTATACGTATGACCATCATCTATGTAGGGTCTGGTATAGCAGGCAATCTGGCTAGTTCTACTTTCCTTCCATATCATGTTGAGGTAGGTCATTGGTTTATGTTCATAATGAGAAATGTAGATACTGGAAACTCAGAATTTTTTTGTGAATAATGATAATTGGGTAAAATGCAATGGGATATATGTCTAAAAATAAAAACTTGAATTTCTTGTTTATTGTTATTTTTAGTTGAAATTGATAGTGGATATAACAAGAAATAGCAATGAAAGTAAATAAATGATAATAAAACTTGATCAATTTGTGTATTCAAGAAGCTTTTCAGGATTTAACTTTTCAGAAATGCTAAAATCTAACACTTGAATCTCAGGGGCATACAAATACTTAGAAACGTTAGGAGCTGTGTGTCCAAAGGCACCTGAAAAACAAAAGCAAGTAATACTGAAGATCCAGTGATATATAAATAATTAGAAGCATTAGGAGTTATAAAACCATAAGAGACGCGAAAAGAAGAGTTAAATAGTTAATAAAGGAAGCAGGAAAACAAAGTTTTGGCCTTTTTTGACATTATATATATACTTGACTTTAGATTTAGACTTGGCCTTTAATAGATTTATATTTGACCTCTTACATGTATTTGGCCTTAGATTTGTACTTGACCTCAGATTTAGACTTGGCCTGAGATTTATCCTTGACCTTAGATTTAGACTTGCCTGAGATTTATCCCTGACCTTATATTTATACTGTATATATTTTATGTTTTAGGTTGGACCAGCAGGAGCACAGTTTGGTATACTAGCCTGTTTATTGGTAGAAGCCATACAAAGTATACAGATGTTAAAACGACCATGTTTAGAAGTAACCAAGGTTCTCCTTTTCATTGGTTTCCTGTTCTTACTAGGACTTTTACCATGGATTGACAACTGGGCACACTTGACAGGTTTCGTCTTTGGATTTTTGTTGGCATTTGCAATTCTGCCATACATCCATTTTGGCAGTTTTGACAAGACAAGAAAATGTGTAATGATTTTGTTTGGATTAGGAGGAGCGACCATTTTGTTTGTTATGTTAATTATATTATTTTATATCTCTCCTATTTATAACTGTCCAGGGTGTCAATACTTTAACTGTATTCCAATTACAGAAAATTTCTGTAAGAATATGGAAGTACAGATCGACAGAGAATCTACGTACACAGCTTATTTGTAGACATACACTTCAACTCATATGGATTTTGCAATTTCCACCTGTCCATAGTGGGATTGGGGAAAACCTTTTGACAGAAACTTCCAAGGATAAAGTTTACAATTTTTTTTATACGTTATGACATGAACTTTCCCTGTGCCCACCTTTTACAGTGGACATACAAATGGATTAAGAATACCTTGCAAACAACTAAAAAAGCTTTTTGATCTATTTTTTTTTTACAAAAGTTTTCATGAATTTTAGTGGGCTTTCCAAAGGGAATAGGTGGGAAATGCAAGATTCAACTGAACTGAAGTGTTTTTTTTTCCATTTTTTTCTATTTTCTTTTTGATAGATGCATTTATTAATTATTTAGGTTTATTATGTGTAAAAGATTAGTGCTGTTTATAATTTTAGCCAAAACAGAAGATTTAGAGAATTTTTACATAGAATTATTTTTTTTTGCAAAGTCCATGCATGTTTTGATGTTGTTACATTTGATATTAAACAACTCATTTTAGTTTCTTCATGATATTACAATTGACCACATTGAATAAATATATTTTCATCTTTATCAGAAATATATGCAAGTTTTAAAATTTCCTATATATTTTGTAAAGCATTTTTATTGAAATAGAAAGTACCTTTTAGTACTGAAGTTTTGACGGAATAATGAGTTAAGATATATTTTGTTTACACTGTCAGTTATATAATCCAATATTGAATTGCAGTTATAATTTGATGAAAGTGATGCAAAGAAACTATAACATTCTTTATTTCTATGTTAGTTTTACTGCCTTGTTGATCACGACAAATTGTACAATAAGTTGTAGGTTTTGTATATATGAAATTCAACAAAATCAAAAATTTTGCAATAAATCATGATTTCTGAATATGATTTCATTATTAAATTGTGCATAATAACTAAGTATTTACATCTGTTAAAGTGAGATTGGTATTTATTACTGCAATAAACACATTAAACATTGAAATTAAAAGTTTTTGTTGATATATTTCATATTTCAAAGTATAAATTCAGTTGAAAAAATATTTATAGACATAAAATTGTCATAATTAGTTTAAAATCATTTAATCAATTTTCATTAGATTAAAAAATATATTTTTTTCAAATTTATGAACCATTGCTTTCATGGTATATTTTTGCTTAATTATTTTATTGCATTATTCTTGTTATTCATGACTGAAAGGTACATTCTTCAGATATGTTGCTCAAGTGTATCGTAAAAAATGTGTCTTACGATAAGGAAATAACCATTACTAAAGTAATCAGACATTTTAAGTTCTGTGACCTAGTTTGGTCAAGGAAATGTCCCAAGTCAACTTTTCTCAGCAAGTTTTATTTAGGGCACTAACTAGAATAATTTAGTTTCTCTCAGTCATTGAATACCACTGGCAAAGGCCTGAATGTGTCATGAATCTAGCATTTTGATTGACGTTCTCTAGATGAGCAAGCCAATAAGCTGACCGCTTAATGTTAACAATGGTAAATCCGGAGCTAATTTCAAATAATTTATTGAGGATTTCATGGACTAGGTTTACAGGCGTTAATGTTATCATCATAGAGCAGCCAAATATAACAACTGAATTATCGAGGTTACTAGGATGCACATTTTTTAGGAAGTTTTTTTCCGATAGTGAAAGAATTTATAGTGACTTGAAAAGAACTTTGTCTTGTTTTATCTGTGATATCTGTCTCATTAAATGTGATTTCTCTATTTATTGTAATTGTATATATATGTACAGATGCAAAATACAAGCAGAATATTATTACAAATAATTATGTACACTTGATATTGATCTTGTGATATTTTTGTCATTTCTGAATAATAGGTCTGAAAAAAGATGGTTTATTCCTTATACAATGACCATGGTACGCTTTTTGATTTTTTGATTTTTTGACCAGTTTGTATTGTACAAGAGCATGTATGGAACCTAATTGCTAAAACTGACTACTTTAAGGCAGCATTTAATCATGTGATAAACCCTTGAAAATGGACATAAAATCAATAAAATGTGACTTCAACAGGGAGGGTGGTACCTAACAACTTTGACTACCAATGAGATTCTGTTGGTAAATGTATTAAGTGTCAACATTTTGTAAATCTGGCCACAGTGACTACTACATGGTATTAACCAAAGTAAGCGTCAGTATTTCTTTAAACTGGACATTTACATGTATTTATAGTACAAATTTGATTGATTTTCTGATGGGAGAATTTAGTGATTAACCAAATACAGAAATACAGATCAAAGCAAAATTGAAGTCTGGGTTGAAAATAAATTAATTGTTTTGATACATCGAAATTGCACAAAATAATTGTTTTCTTTCAGAATAGATCAAAATATAACTAAGGATATAATGATTATTTGTTAATGTCTTGATTACTATTGAATTATGTATGTACCCTGTATGTTATCAAGTAACATCTCTGTCATATTTTTCTTTTATTATTTTATTGTCTACTTGTGGCAGCTGTTTCTAAAATTGGATATTTAAACAATAAGAAAATATATTTACAATGTTTGATGTAACTTCATGTTTTATTTTACTGAATAATATATTATAGGGTTATTGCATGAATATTGGGGAATATTGTCCCGAGTAGAATTTTATATTGCACAACCTTGCGAGCAATATAATATTTGAAAGTAAAAATTGGTTTAAACTGAGATTTTTTTTTTGTTGATGATGTCATGAAATTTTTGAAGATTTATTGCACTAGTGCAATATTGGAATTTATTGCAAGCTAGCTTATGGTTACTTTCTGTGGGAAGTATTATATTGCTATGCAATAATATTCATTATTGTGTTCAATATTTGAATAATTTCACAAAAAACAATTTCTAGTAAAAAATATGACAGCAATAAATTTTTTAGTTTTGGTTGTCAATTTGTGTATTTATCAAAATTGGTATCCTTAAATTAATATATTTATATTTGCATTATTAAAATCACAAGCTAATTTACAATTTCTATAACTGCCTGTATCTAAACTTGATGATAAGGGCAAAAAAATGATGACTGCATGTATTTTGCATTAAACATAGATTTCTATGGAGATACATATCATATATAGATTTTCTTACTAGTCATTATTTAGAAATGTGTCAATTTCTTATTCTAGATATATTAGGCACATAATTTGTAATTAGGTTATACACAGTTAGTTTATCTTCCACAAGATATATAATTTCTAAAACACAAATAATTATAATATATCATGCATAAGAATCATGTCATGCTAAAACAACTGCAATGAATGGCAAAGAGATCCATTTACCTGAAATATTAATAGTCAGTAAAAAAAGATGCTTTTAAGAAAATCATTCACTCTGTATCAGTAGAAGTTACTTGAATGTTTGTATATAATTGTGAATAGTCTTTTTGAACATGACTTAAGTGACAACATTTTATTTTATGAACAATTTAGATATTGTACTATATAGAAAAGTAGCTCAAATTTATATGGATTTAATGACTATTTTTTTGTAATGTTATAAGTATCATAATATTTTTTGTAATTAGTAATGTCTTCATGGCCAATGCATTAAGCATTTTTATTGATTATTAAAAGTAGAGAGAGGTATTTTTACTTCAAACTGAATTTTTTTTGGCTGAAATTGGCATTGTAATATGTACATTATTTAGACTATGGATTAGTAATGAAAAGTGGTTGTGATAAATAGAATATGTGCAAATTGAGTTTTTCATAATTGTGTGCCTTTTACTTTTCATAATGAAATGAACTGCATGGAAAATTCAGGCAAAGAAAACTTTTAACATTCTGTCTAAACTAAAAACTGACTACCATATTTATTTTCATATATTCTTAAGGATATTTATTAACAAAAAAAAAATGATGTCATGCATTCTACTAGTAGATGATCACCCTAAAATATTAATTAAAATTTTTATTTAGATAAAAGCAGTTGTAATTGCTTAGCTTGTTCAAAACTGTAAAAAAACCATAGTGCTACCTCAAAATAGAACAGTTCAAAAATGATTCTGAATTGGTTATATTTAAATCAAGAGCAGATAATCAAAATGAATCAGCAAAATACTGTAAATTCTTAAAATTATGGGATGTCAATTTGTCCTTAATCTGTTTAACTTACATATAGATATAATGACTATGTATTCTCAAAACATCTTTGTGCTTCTTAACTTTCCATCAATTTGGAAATCATTTCTATTTTTTACGGAAATGCATGACTATTTATGTGTTTCTTTAGTATTTTTTTATGATATCAGCTTCAAATTGAAATTCTAGGGAATTTCTGCACATAATGTGTGTGTCAAAATTACTGCACAACACAAGGATACTTAAACTTGTGTGTGGCATAATTTGTTGCTTAGTAAACTGATTGACATTTTGAATACAATAAAATTCCCAGATAAACATTCCTTTTAATACATTTCCATTTTTGCTTCCTTCATTTATTATGTGATGACCATTGTGCTTTCTCTCAACGATATTCTATGAAACAGTGACTGTGCAAGATGGGAAATATTCAACATAATTTTATGTTTTTTGTAAAGTTTTTTTCAACCGAGATTAATGGGTAAAAAAGCATAATACATAAATATGGCAATTTCTAATGTGTCTTCAATACTCAGGCTATTTTTATATATATTTTTCTGATACTATTGTTATTTGTACCTGTTTATATAGTGCCTTTATATCTGTATTTATTTTGGTGAAAATATTGTTGAAAGTACATTAAAAGGCTATTATTTGAACCTGAAATTATTTTTAATTATGTTTTTTGCATAATTTCTTGAACTTGAAATTTTTAATATTTTAATGTTTGGTGCGGCACACAACACTTTCTATTACAAAGAAGATAGAACATTTTCAATAGAATGTACTGCAGAACATTTTTAATAGAATGTACTGTGCCTCACACAACACTATCTTTACAAATGGGCTGATCAAAACTTGATAATACAGAATAAATGTGGAATTTATTAAATATTTCAGGCACAAGAAATTATGCAAATTCCAGAAAAAAAATATTCCAAGTTGAAATAATAGCCTGTTATATGTACAAAGATATTTTATTATAAGCAAGATAAATTAATCTGTGTACTGAAATTTTAAAAATAAAACTTAAAAGTAAGACATAAGCAATGAAGCAAAAAGTATAAACAAAGTTTGTTTTTTGTGTGTAATATTAAAGTATTTTGTTTGCCAGTATAAAGAAGTAACATTATTTTCAATATATTTGAGTGCTTGTTTTGAGCTTTTTACTAAAACAAAATATGAATCAAGGTGGTGGAGCGTTAACTTTTGTTAGAAATTTCAATGTTGCTAATGGCAAACAAAAATGATGGCAATAGTAAATAACATCCCTTTAGCCAGTTATTTAAGTTACATCAGTATTCCCTTTTGGTAACTTTCTAAAGGGAGGTTACTGTTTGCTTTAATCAATTAACATCTCATCCTGTTCCAATTACTATGAAATTGTCTTTACAATTGTTTGCAAAATAATCTATTAATAAACATAATGTCTATTCTTTAATGTTACTTATTTTTGCTTAACAGCATTTATGTGTACTTTTAAACTAAGTTTAATCTGTGTGTGTTATCTTGTTATTGTGTTTCTAACAGTATGACTATTTGTTTTGTAACAGTTTTGTTTATAGCCTCTCTTTCCGATAAGGTGCAAAATAACTTTTTTGATAATAGAGTAAGTTTTCTATGTATACCTTTAGAAGCATCATGTGATAAGACTTGGTCCAGAAATTTTATATTGTAAATTTATAGTGTTAACATATCATGTTGTATGTGAAGGAACAATATTGAAATATTGTTGGAAGTAGTTTCATCCATTAAATAATTTATAAACTTTTCTTTCTGTGTTAGTATTAGAATGATTGTCAGGGTACAGACGGTGACATACATGTTTATGTTTGGAACCACTTACAAATCTATAATAAACCATGAGATTCCCTGTTTTGGTATTCATTGAATTTTCTCAAAACAACAAAGGAAGAAAGACAATTCCTACCCACATTTTAGTTTTCGTCTCGCCCTAATGGAGTCAAAAAGCAAGACATAAGTATACCGTTCCTGATGTTGTCAACTATGTATAAGTTTGTGATAAGTTCAATTCTGTGGAGAACCACTAGTTGTAGGTTATTGATTTTTGGTATGCAGTCATGTTAGCATTGGTACATCTCATGTCCATGAAGATTATTCAGCTTATCCCCTCTCCGTCATGGTCTATTGACTTGATACTTTGTATTTGTTGACATGTTTTAGTTGGTGATTAGGTACGTTTATGAGGAACCGCTAGTTGTAGGTCAAATATATATGGTATGCAGTTGTATTAGCATGACAAGTCTCATTTCATGAGATTGTTTGACCCTTTACCTTCAGTCATGGTTCATTGACTTTGAATATTTTGCATATTAATATTACATGTTAAAGTATTGCTATATCTATTTCAATTTTTGCATTATACTAGTGAAATAACAAAAAGGTGAGACATATCTCTGTAAATAGTTCATAAGAAGAAACTATAATAGGTAGAGAGAAACTGTTAACAGAGAAAATGTTCAGTAAAGTAAGATCTTCATGTCAACATGGAAAAATTCATCAATTAACCCCTTTGTTGTCCTTGGTTGAATGACTGCTTTTACTCATGTTACTTTTAGTTATTTAGGTAGGAGAAAAAAATCACTACAAAAATTAGCAACAGAAATATAATCATGGGGAAAACCATTGGATATTTGCCAAAGCAGTTATTGCCCATTCACTGATTTTTTTTATAACTTATTTCACTATTTTCTAATAACTCAAAACATTATTAGATATAGTAAGCTTTAAACAGCATGGATGATCATAGATGCAATACTTCATAAAAAGTTCCAGATAAGGGTGCAGTTTCTTATGAAAATCATGTGACACAGTTTATTTGTGTAAAAAAAGGAAGCACCCCATGGTACATTTGATAGGTTTATGCGACATGAAGGTTTTGACACTGAAAGTTACGCAAGTAACATTAAATGAATATATAATTAGACGAAAAAGAGAGGTTTTTATGCATGTAAAACGGGTATATCTCCCCTTATCAGGCTATGAGTATTCAGATCTTATCTGTATGCCTGCTTTTCATGGGAATCAGATATAAGTGTTGTCAAACTGTCAATTACAAATGTCAGCACGACTGATGTAACAATTGCAACGCCACAACTAAATATTATCAAGCTCTAACCAAATATTAAATTCCAAGAAAAAAATGACGAAAATACTCCTTTTACAATAAGTGTTGTAAAATTGTTAAACCATTCAGCAAACAGGGAGTAACTGCACAACAGATTAACGAATGCTCATACTATACACTGCAAAACAAGTACACTCAAGACCAAATATAAAATTATTCGCTTCCATAGTGGAAGACATCCATACAAGCATAGTAAAGTTTGACGAACATTTTCAGTAACTGTGAAAAAAATTGTACAACAAATCAATGAACAGCTGTTACGAAATGGAAAAGCCTGTAAAATATGAACACTCTTTCATAATAATCATTTCATTATTTTTTTCATATGTACCATCGTACTTTTTTGATTGTTTATTAAGGTCATGATCAGTCAATATCAGCAACAAATCCCGAAAGTTAATAGGCACTCTATGTTTTAAACTCAACAATCACTGAATGATGAATAAGTATACTGCATATGCATGCAGTAGTTCAATAATGTCCATAACATGAAATGTACAAGTACTTCATATGATGTAATAAACTATAAAATGTATGTTTCGGTTTTTTATTCATGATGCAAACACATCTAAATGAACAATAATCATGTACAATTGGAAAGCACAATAAATCAAAACCACAGTTAAATGAATATAAGTGTATCTTATTACTGACATAAAGTACGTTTATGATATATAAGAAAATACAAACAGTTTTTACAAATGATAAAAAAGATCACCCCAAATCACAACTTTACCAATCACTGGCTTTCATTTTGTTTTTGCTCAGGTCGTTTCTTAAAGAGGTAACTCCAAAAAAGTTATTTGTGGTCATACAACTTATAATAAAGTATTATTTTAATTATTTTTATAGAATAGACATATGTAGTGAAATTATGAATGTGCATCGAACACACATTCTTTTCTTTATTACAACAATAATTAACATCAAACGGGCCTTTAAAAAATATCGTTATTCTCTAACTACCGCTGTTTTCAAGTTTTACATTGTTATCTTCGTTAATAAAATTATGTAATCATTGTCAAGTATTGTCACAATTCAGAATTTTTAATGTAACAAAATTTATAAAAAGCCGAAAATATCAATAGACCATTCTTATCTTTTAAATTAAAGTGAAATGGACAACATCACTGCAAAAACGAAAGACCGAAAGACATAAATATGGGTCTTTCAAAACATTGAAAAGAAATTTAAAGACTATGCAACAGAAATTCAACAAAACATACAGGGTGTTCATAAAGTAATCATGGTAATAAAAGTCAAACATATAAATGTGTTCATTGAAATGCAAGATCCCTCAAAGGATATTTAAATGATAGTAGAAAACTCGAGTACAGTAAGTTTATCAGTTGAAAGTATCAACAATTCTTTTTCAGATATTAAACGCAAGGCAGATAGGTATCCTATCGGTCCATGTTCCTTTATATTTAAATTTGTTAAACATTTTCCATAAGCATTCAAAATTTTAATGAATTCATGTGCATCAATTATAACAATATTCCCAAGTTTGGTAGTTAAGATGCCACTTGGCCTTTTACAGTCTGAATAGATCCACATCTTATCCCCATTGTTGTTGAAGTCTACAACTTGACAATCAAACTCGCAACTTACACAAAAGTGGCCATTGATGTTTTCACTTATTCTAAATACTTCACCAAATTCAGGAAATAGATAAGAGCCCCCCTTGCAACGGATTGTGTTGATTAATTTTCCACAATTTGTTAATTCAATTATATCGAGTGTTCCTAAACCAGGGAGAAAAAAATACTTTGACCATGTAAGAATAATTATTCTATCATCCCTACAAACATGCAGAGCCACAGCATTCAACCTTCCGTTTGGTTTTTCATAGAATTTCTCGCATAGACCCAGATTGTTTTGAATATCAATGACATTTTTGTCTTTGTAAGCTATTAAGAGACCTTTGGATTCAAGAAAAGAAATATCATAAATATTATTGATGGGTTGGTGTGTGTTTTGTTTCCCATTTGAGATCGTTTTGACTTGCAACAAACCAAATGTATCACTAACCCATATCGCTCCGTCTTTGTTTACTTCTAAAGACCTACACATACCACAAGAAAAATTAAAATTGATATCATAAGAGTTAACTTTTCTAATTGGTACTTCGTCTAGTATTGAACAATCAACTAGATCGCCTAGTGCTATATCAATATCTTCATCATGGATTTCTTTTGGAATAAACTTTTTCACCGATCGTGGTATTAGTGTTGGAATATCCCATTGTGTTGTATTGTTCCTTATATTGTACATAATCCTGTTGACTTCACCTAAGGCTCTCCCAAGTTCACTATTTTGTGTCAGTATTTTTTCCATGAAGTTTTGTTCTAAATACTCTATTTCCCTTAAATTTTGTTCCATTCTTTGCTGCTCATGTTTATTCTGAGTCGTTGATTTATACATCTGGAAATTTTCTTCTAATTGTTCAACCTTTTTGTTTGATCGCTCAGTAATTCTTCTTTTCAAAGCTTCAGTTTGCTTCAATACTTTCTGTTTTTCTTTTTCAAAATGTTTCGAATGACAAACCTCGGCATTCTCCATAAAACTAACTCCTTTATTTGCCTTTGGTAGCGAGTCATTTTGAATGATAGATTTGCATTTCAAAAGCATTTTCCTTTTATGTTGATAAAAAGTTTCAATTAATTCCAGTTGATGATGTCGATCTGCATGTTTTTCATAGCGACATTTCGCACATATAACCTTTAAACACGACAAACATACATCAGTACAATTATAATCCACATGATATTTGCATTTGATTTGTGTAAATATTGTGTCATCAATCTCGTCAATGAGATGCTTATTCAAGTTTGTATTTTCACTTGTGTTTGTACTTTGATGTCCTTGGTGCATCTGTAAATGATTTTCATTACACGATTCACACATAATGATATCACAGGTCATGCATTTCCAGTTTGTCGTTTTTTCCCATTGACATGTACGACAAAAGGGACCAACTTGCGCCATATTGAATTTATTAATTTTATGTTTGACACGTCCACAAATCTATACTTTGTTTCTCGTTCAATGCTTTTATTATAAATACATTGGTATTGATCTTAAATGTAAGGTATCTGTAAAAATTGGTCATTTTTTTCATACCTTACCTTCATATGAATGCTGGTTAAAATAAAGATGTAAAGGAAATGATAGCGTTCTGATCGACCATTAATTGATCTAAAATTTCAATGACTACAATGGTTTGAATTTGATGAAGATTAACTAATCGAGTACTCGTTGGATTTACGAAGCGATACTCGAGTACTCGCTCGTAAAAACATTTACAAATGGTAACACAGAATTATACCCATTGTATGTACTGTTGGTCGTTGCTTTATGAACGTAAAACCCTCAACATTATTTCTATTTACAGAAGTAAATTTTGTAAATAAAAAAAAATCCTGTTTTTCGTATTTAACTTAAAAATGGCCGACTTGGTTTTTCTGCCAGTTGACATAACATTCACTCTGTGATTTAAAGTCTTAAAAATTTTCTTAAACTATCCTGGACTTGTACCAAACTTGGACAGAAGATTGTTTATGACCAAAAGCTAGTATCAGAAGGAAAATTTGTAAATGTATTTACTGTTTTTCCGTTTATTACTTATAAATGGACTTAGTTTTTCCTCCAGTTAACATTACATAAAGTCTGCAGTTAAAGTTTTTAAAACATTTATAAGATTCGTTAACCATCCTGAATTTTTAAACCAAACTTGGACAGAAGCTTCTTAAGTAAAATCATTGAAAGTATTTAGGAGACAATTTTTTATAGTTTTTTCCCGATTTATGTTGATACTGCAACTTACAGCAAAATTAGGCGAGAAACTGGGTTCCGTAGAACCCTCACCAATATTGATGATTTTTGTTTATGTTTTGTTTTAAGACGGCTAAGTGTCACATGACCCGAAATATAGTACCAGAAAACAACACAATTCTAATATGTTTGATAAAATTTCTGACAGAATTAAAATATTTGTTAGTACCGAATTATAATAAAGGTAATTGTAGTTAATAGTTATCAAAGGTACCAGAATTATAATTTAATACGCCAGATGCGCGTTTCGTCTACATAAGATTCACTAGTGACGCTCAGATCAAAATACATTTAGTTATAAAGCCAAAAAAGTACAAAGTTGAAGAGCATTGAGGACCCAAAATTCCAAAGAGTTGTGCCAAATACGGCTAAGGTAATCTTTACCTGGGATAAGAAAATCCTTAGTTTTTCAAAAAAATCAAAGTTTTGTAACAGGACATTTATTAAAATGACCATATAATGATATTCATGTCACCGATGTTCAAAATTGATTTCGGAAGAAAATCGAGAAGCACACGCACATTTAGGAAATCGAATGAACATTGCAAGGAGTGCGGTCGTCTGGTGTGCCTCTCATGCACGCATCACCTGCCATGTTTATCTACAATATGTCACCATCGGGAATATGAGACAATAGATACAACGACAGATTCTACGAAAACATGTTATTAGATAAATCGATCTCTTTAAGTGAAAAATAGCTATTATTTCCCTATTTCCAATAGACGAATATTGCATTAAATGACGGTAGAAAACTCCAATAAAATAAGTATATCAGCTGATAGTATCAACATTTCTGTGCCAGATTTTAAACTCAAGGCGGATTGATACCGTGTTTGGACATTTTCGTTTGTATTCAACATCGTTAAAAAAAAACTCATCCAAAAATTCAGAATATATATACATTGATTTGAATTAATCTATAACAATATTCCCGAGTTTAAAGTTGACGATGCCAAATGGCTGCTTACATTCTTTATAAGACCAAATCTGATTTTCTTTGTCTTCGAAGTCTACACGTTAACAATCATATTCAGAAATGTACACTGATATTTCGACTAATTCTAAATACACGATAAAAACTGGGCAATCGACGAGAATTCCCCTCACATCTGATGACAATTCAATAATATTTAGTGTTTAATAATGTACTACTGAAAAAAATAATACTAAGGAATCTGACCATGTCAGAATAATTATTCTATTATCGTTACACCTATGAAGTGCTAAAGCATTCAGCTTTTCGTTTGTGTTTTTTTCTCCAGAAAAATCTAGTTTTGAATATCAATGGAATTTTGTTATGAAACCTCTGGATTCCAAAAAATAATATCACAAATGTTTGTGATGGCTTAAAGGGGCACTAGCTACGATATATATAAAAAAATAAAGTATGATTTTTTTTAGATCAATCATTAATCAAATTATCAAATTGGAATAATGAAATAATAATTTGCTTTTAGCAATCAATTTCCTTTAATTTTGTTGAAATAAGCGATTAAACATATTTTTTTACTGATTCACTTGCAAGTGAAAACGTCATCATCATTCTAACCCGTATTCATGTGAACTTCAAGTTAACCCCTAGCTAGAGATTGACAACGCATGCATTGTACGTGTACTGGTTATTTAAAGAAAAAGAATGTCAACAATGAAAGTGAAACTACGGTAAATCATTTGATTACTAATTCGATGCACATAAAATCATTCTTATATGGTTAAAAACAATGACAAACATCTATTTTTAATCTATAAAATAAAATCAAACAGACCTATAAAAATGCAATTGCACGTGTTGGTTTAATCTATTCGTATCTTTATTTTTGTTTACATCACTTATATGGTCATCTGAGGTCAAATCGATAGTTAATTAGATGGCGTCTGGACTAAAATACACACGAAACGAACCTATATATATTATCTACCCCATGCTCTGTAAACTGTTTATTTTAGACTTTTGATAGTTTGGATAAATGTTTTACATTGTTATAAACCAAATATGAGAATTTGAGTCAAATCGGTTACAATGAATTTGACAGCTAGTGCCCCTTTAATTGAGGGTCGTTTAATTTCCATTTGGTTTAATTAGCACCAAACCTCTGGAATCACTGTTCCATCTTTGATAACAGCTTAAAAAATATTACTATCAGTATTTGTAACATGAATTAACTTGGCTAATTGATACTTCATCTAGGATTGAACTGTCCACTACATCGCCTTAAGCTCTGTCAATATCTTCATCCCTTATTTTCTTTGGATTGAACGTTTTCATTGACCGTGGTATTAGAGTCAGAATATCATATAGTTTTGTATTGTTTACTTCGGTTGTTTGCAAGGCTATCAATTTCCAAATATTTTCTCACCAGTTCCCAACTAATTTGCTTCAGTATTCATTTCATTCATTTCAAACATTGGATAATAAATTCTGAGTGTGCTTTTCATAACGACAATGTGGTGCAAACCAGCTTCGTACACCAAATGCATACATCAGTTAAATAGTATTCCTTATGATGTCTGCATCTTATCTGTGTAATTTTTCCCCCATTAAATCATCCTATCTGCAAAAGCTCATTTGAGTTTGTACGCTGACTTTTGTGTCTACGTTTATGTTCTTGATACATCTCTGAATGCTTCTCATTACATAATTCACACAAGAAAATATCTCATGTCACACATTCTAAGTTTGCTGTTTTATCACTTTTGCACTTAGGAATAAATTGCCTCGCCGAGTGCAGCTGGATACGACCACAGAGATCCAACCCTGAACAGTTGCACAAACCACCCCCCCCCCTCTTTTCTTTTTGGCAAAATAATATTTGAAGCAATTTTCTTTTTAATTTCTGAAATCTAAAATTAGAAAAATTCCCCCCCCCCCCAAATTTCTTTTTTTACCTCCCTCCTTTTTCCAAAACAAAAAATTCTTTCCTTCAAGATATGGTCATAATCTCAATTCAAATTACCAATGAAGTTTGCAACCATAATAACCGATTTAAAAACATAATAAAATACGTAATTATGGCTAAAATTATTATTCCCTAATCAGCATTTAATAGTTAATTCTAAAAATAAATTGACAGCTAATGATCTCAAGACAATACAATATCTTTTGTATACATAATTTAGATGCAGTGTAAGGGAGGAAATCCAAAAATGTTGTGTTTGGATTACCTCCCTTATACTGCTTTAAAATTGTCTTAAATAAATATCCATTAATAGGAAACCCTTGTCCTCCCCACCCTTTTGCCCCTCATTCCTAAATGGTTTGAGCCATAACCATCCCCCCCCCCAAAAAAAAAAAAAACCAGTCCTAAACATCCCTTTGTAGAATGGAAACTTGTGGTATAATTTCAGAGAGATTCTTACATTGTTCCATATTTTTAGGGAACTTTAGGGAACAACAAATAAACTATGGCTGTGATTTATTACTTGCTGAATATGAAGTCCTTTGTTATTTTATGTATCATTGTCAATTTCCTTTAGTTTCTTTTTTTACCTTTTCTGATATTAGATTCGGAGTTCTTTAATTAAGGAGGCTCGCGGGTATAAGATTTTCAGAAAAAAAATAAACATTTATTTTTCATTACAAATTTTAGTAACTACCTTTAGTAGTTGGTACTTCATCATATGGTACAAAAATCATTCCAAAAAATCAATTCGTGTTGGCCCCAGGTGACTTTTGAAATGTAGATATCATTGAAAAAGCTCCAAATTATCTTCCTTCGGTGAAAAAATGCCATTTTTTGGCATTAAAATTGAAATATCTTTTTTTAACTCATCGGTGACCTATATTTTTTGTTGTTGTTTTCGAATAAGATATACATAAACTAAATAATTGTAAAATTTAAGCGATTTCTGTAATTTAGTTCTTTTTTAATTTCGATATTAACGCTTTTTCTCCTATTAGTTCAACAGAAAAAAAGGACATTAACAAAAATGTATGTTTCTTTCAAAGGCAGATTGTGATCGTAAATGAACGGTGACCCAATTTTTTTTTTTATTTCATTTTTCTACTGAGTATAAGATGAAGTTCATTTATGGAAAAATATAGCAAAATCCTATATAAAATAAAAAAAATGATTTAGACCCGCGAGCCCCCTTAAACTGAGTTTTTCTTGCCCGGGTGTTGCAATACTTTTGATTAATTTTTTTTAAGAGCAGAGTTATTCAAATTTACTGAATTTAATTGGGTCTTAAATATGGTTTCATGTTTGTTTTCAAATTGGGATGGCTGGTAATTTAAGTTTATAAATTAGGTAGATAAATAGTAAACTACAACTGCAACCAATAATTTAAAAATCGAACCAAGGATTGATATTGTGCATCATTGAAATAAATACCATGCAACTCATAAGGTCTTAGATATGCTCATTCGTGAGTAAATTTGTCAAATGTATTCAAGTTTTTGTAGTGCGTGGGCTAGGCAACGTGAGTATTGCATGATAATACATAGTCCTTTTACCGGTTAAAAAATTCGTTGCATTGGAACAATAATTCAAACTTGTCAGTGTAAACTATATATAACAAAAATAAAGTCAATATATTCAAGCATGACGTAAGAAACAGTTAAAAACTGATTATTTCAGTGAATTTTCTAAATCCAAGGACAATATAACTCTGCGCAATATCATTAGACCCGAACTAAATTTGAGCTTGATCCGAAACTTGCCATGATAAAACTATATACCATTTTTATTTAAATCTATATCTTCAAGCACGACGAAAAAAGTGAAAAAAAACATATTTTTGGGGTAAAATTTCCAGTCCAGGGGTCATAACTCTGCACAAAATCATCAGACTGGGACAAAATTCCAACCTTATCTGTAACTTGTCATGCCAAAACAATTTATCAAATTGCAAATCAATATTTTTAAGCATGAAGAAAAAAGAGTGCAAAACTGATTTGCCATACTGACAGCTGGACAGACATACAGACGTTGTGCACACCTAAAGTCCCCTTCGACTTCGTCTGTAAGGAACTTATAACTAACTTTAAAAGTTGAGCAAGTTCTGTTTTGTATGTTTAAATACAACTTTTGAAATAATATAGTTTGCAATAGCGGTTCAAATTTGCGGACTTCAGTTTCTACACTGGCTCACTTTTTTATACTTCGCTGCATCTTGAGTGCAGAGATTTTATTTTTCAGATTGCTTAAACGCATTTTCTGACTGAATAATCATAAGAATCTGTCCCACACTTATATAATTGGAACAACTTGTTCTGATTTAATGTTTAAAGAATCAGTATTCATTTAATCCTGGTATCTATGATGAGTTTATTTATTATGTATCTTGATCCTGACAATCCGAAATACAAGTCTGTTGAATGACACCACTTTTAAAAGCAAAATAGAAAATGCCAAATATTAATACACCATTTCTAATGAATCAAAACAAACGGTTTTATTGCGAAATGTATTTATCAATCATTTCTGCAAGATACAACAAACAAACCTTAATTACCCAAAGTAAGGTGTAAACTAGTCCATTTGACTCTTCATCTGACCTTGAACACATTTTCATGTTGGGTAAAATTAAATTTTTCATAAGGTCCATTATCCGATTGTAAAAGAAATAGGTTAGTAAGTACACAGGTAAGAATTTGTGTCCATAGAACACCACACCCTGATCCCAGATCACATTAATATCCATGTTAATTATACTAGAATTTTACTCAAAAACCTAATTTGGCACATGCAGACAAACTGACTGTAAAGATCAACGACACGAAACCGGAAGAAGCCCGTAAGGAGGCTCGAGGATATAAAAATTTCAGAAAAAAATTAAACATTTGTTTTTCATTACAAATTTTATTTATTACCTTTTGTAGTTGTTACTTTATCATATGATACAAAAAACATTCAAAACAATAAATTCGTGTTGTCCACAGATGACTTTTAAAATGTAAACATTATTGAAAAAGTTCCAAATTATCTCCCTTTGGTGGAAAAATGCCATTTTTTGGCTTTAACATTAAAATATCTCTTTTAACTCATCGGTGACCTATATTTTTTAATATAATTTTTATATATGCTGTACTTAAACTAAATTATTGTAAAATTTGAGCGATTTCTGTAATAAATTTCTTTTTTTATTTCGATATTACCTTTATTTCTCCTATTAATTCAACAGAAAAACACCACTTTTATGCTTCTTTCGAAGGCAGATTGTGAGCGCAAATGAACGGTGACCCCATTTTTTTATTTTATTTTTCTAATAACGATAAGATAAAGTTCATTTATAGAAAAATATAGAGAAATCCTATATAAATGATTTAGACCCGCGAACCCCCTTAACTGATTTAATTTAGTGTCCTTTATAAAGATGTTTTTGAAGGAAAAACAATACATGATTTCAGTTGTTGAAAATGCATATGGTTATGTCCTCTGCTATATTCTGCAATATTTTTATCATGTTTAGTGCTTGTTCAATATACATATGCCTGAAACATGTTTTTATTATAATATCCTTCAAAATCATTGCAAAACATCTAACAGATTAAGGTTATGAACTAAAGCTCAGAAAATGTTTCATTTAATTTAGGTCATTTGATGATGAATAGGGCTTTTTTTTAACGGTCAAATTCAGGCTCACTCTACAAAAACCAAAATGAAAGTAAATAAACTGTCAACTTGGAAATATGTTGCCCCTTTTCGTTATTTGATAGAAAAATGCAAATGTAGGAATTATAGTAGAAAACTTTATGATATATGTAAATTATGTTAAATTCGAGGGTATTGGGCAAAATAATCTCCAAGGAAAAAAAAGACACCAATGATAATACAGCTGCATACCAAATATCATTAACCTACCAAAATTACTTCCCCATAAACTGAGCTAATCACATTCGAATACATTGTTGACACAACCCCCACTGCCAGAAGAAGCTTACTAATGTCTCCTTCAAGACAAGATAAAAATTGTCCTAATAGACATTGTTTATACACCTCAATATGAATTAAAAAGACAACATCGAGTTCTTATACAATATCTATATATTGCAAACATGTAACCAACTTGTCACATCGAGCAACAACCTTAAAACTGACCAGAAAATACATTAACTCTGTCTTTATCTTTGAATGTTAAACACATTAGAATAACCAGAAACTTTAAATGTTCTTCAGTGGCAACTTTATGGCCATAGATTAATAGCACTAATTAATTGCGACAGTTCTAGAGAGTTCATTCAGATGCTAAGAAAATATTACTATTTAACGGTTAACAGGTGTCACAGTTAAAGTTCTTGTAATGTCTATTACACAAATAATACTAAAATTAGCCTTTTAACAGACATTTAACAGGTTTCCAATGAATTTGATGATTATTTTTATAGATCTTTTATTGCAGATCGTTTTTCTGTTTTCAGTTTCTACCGATCCATTGTAGAGATAAAAATTAAAGTAAAATCACAAAAATACTGAAAGCCAAGGAAAATTCAAAACAGAAAATCCCTAATCAAATGGCAAAATCAAAAGCCCCAACACATCAAAAGTATGGATAACAACTGCCATATTCCGGACTTGGAACAGGCTTTTTCTTATGTAGAAAACAGTAGATTAAACCTGTTTTAATAGCTAGCAAAACCTCTCACTTATCATGTTTATAGCATATAACTACTTTAAAAGTTCATCTTGAATTGCTTATAATTTTTGATATTCTCACTCTGGGTGCTAAAAAATATCAGTACATCAGAAGGGTAATTTTCACCCTCCCACACACATCTCTGGTACACAGAATAGAGTTTAAACTAGAATGGGTACTTTGGGCACCTCAGTTGGTCAAAGTTGTCTCCTACTTTGACCTGGAGATCAATCTTCTGACATCTCTCTGGTTTGTATTTTTCCACTGAGCGGCCTGGTGGTTCTCTCAAGAGTACTCCAGCTTCCTCCACCATCAGTGATCATAATAACAGACTTCCATGTGTCCTAGCACTACCTTTGTGTTGGGTGGGGAATGATTGTCCTTGTAAAAATAATTGTTGTATAAATATACGTTAGTGACACATCTCCATTAATCCCGATAGGGAATGTACATTGATGCCACTGTACCCTCACAGCTTTCGAGGGGTTCTGCGGATAACGGAGGCATTTACCAGTACATACATACATCACAATTTTAAACCAATTTATAATATTTTTTCAAGATAAAGTGCTTAAAGTCGTCAGACCACCAATTAAAAATCCCTATCTGCAATTTTCACATCTTTCTAAATATTTTACCTTAAGTTTAACGTCATAGAAACTAGGTATATCCTGATTGGTATATGTATCAGCTTTCTACATGCCAATTTTCAACATACCTTTAAAGCTTTTTAAGAATAAAACTGACCTTTGAACAGATGTACTCCAAAAATAACCATGTAACCTCAAGTTTCCAAAATATTCTATAGAAACCCAAAATAAAAACATAATGATGCTTTGAAATGCCCAAGATATAATGTTTATGACCCAGAAATGTTTTACTGCAATAAAATGTAGGATTTATTACCTACAACTATCAAATTCAAGAAAATAACATTTTTCAACCTATTTTCAACCGGATGTGACGTACTATGATTTGGTGGTATTACACCTAAAGTCATGTGATTCACTAAGTATTTGGTAGTTTCCCTGATTTGTCTTTTCCAAATTGATTTATCATTTACTAGATTTGAACATTGGTAAACTCCTGTCTTCTTGTTTTGAGACAATAACTCCTTCAAGAAGTCTTCTGATAGTAAGCTAAAAATCAAATAAAATTTCAAATATCTTGAAGAATCAACAGCTTGTCTGTCCATTTTGAAATAGAAACATGAACTGGAAATTCAAAATCAATACAGGTTTAAGCACATTTTTGTGCCAATTCAACAAAACTTAGCCTCTTCAAGTTTGACAAGTTTTCATTTAAATTCGCCACTAAAAGGACATTTAAATATTCAAATTTAAAACACGAAGCTCACAGAGCGTTTTAAATATTCAAAATTTAACTGTTGAAAGTTGATAAATAATGTTTTGCTCGAGATTCGGTGGTGGAATCTGTTTCTCTAATGATTTTAGACAATATACAGACAATCTTAAAATAATTCTTTTTGAACAACCTGCAAAAAGATGTGTTTTCCTATCGACGTCATCAGGTATTGTCGCCTTTTTTCATGTTGTCACAATAGGATTTTCATGGAAAGCAAGAAAATTCGACAATAAAATCTAATTTTGATCAATAAACAACTGAGATCAAACGAACCACACATTGATTGCATAAAAATAATCAACAGGTCAGGAAATGGATAAATCGAGTAAGAATTAGAGAAATTTATTTAATGAAGAAAAAAACCCAGCTGGTAATAATTTATTAGATAATATCTTTTTCAAAACAATAAATAAATCACTAATTTCTCGTTCATTATCTTTTCTTGTTGCTGATTGTAAACCTTAGATCTTTTATATTAAATCCTCTATTACTACTTTGTGTACTAGTCTTTTGTTTTATAGATGGACCATCTTTCTTATTCTTCTTTAATTTATCTGAAAAATATAATCAAGAAAATTCTTAATTAAATGTCAGCAAGTTAAATTACAATATTAATTATATTCGCTAAAACTGATATATACATGATATGTAAAACAGGCCTTTGTTCATTGTTGTTAGTCTTATATGAATTTTAATTTTAGTTTCTTGTGTATATTTGGGAGTTTAGTATGACGTCCATTATCACTGAACTATTATATATTTTAATTTAGGGGTCAGCCGAAGCACGCCTCCAGGTGCACAAGTTTCTTGCTGCATTGAAG
This sequence comes from Mytilus edulis, assembly GCF_963676685.1. Lineage (NCBI taxonomy): Eukaryota > Metazoa > Mollusca > Bivalvia > Mytilida > Mytilidae > Mytilus > Mytilus edulis. The sequence continues at coordinate 48,848,224 of NC_092352.1, read as the reverse complement.
ACCCTTGGCCATGGGTGGCCTTCGGCTGTTGTCTGCTCTTTGGTCTGGTTGTTGTCTCTTTGACACATTCCCCAATTTTATTTTAATATTACAATGACCAACTAGAAATTCTAAGTTCTTACTTGTTTTAACAACCTTGATTGGCTATAAAGCCTTTGCACAGTCAGTTTATTCTAAGTACAGGAAGTATTTTCATCATAAATCTACGTGGTTGATGAGTGCGCAAATAAAATACTGCAAATTAACTTTGCCACATGTTTTTGTCACATGGCAACAAACCCATCAGTGTGTTTCCATAGTTGTAATTTCATAGTATTTTTACTCAACCCTCTTCTTACAAATGGTATTTTATTTGCACTTATTTTGTCTAGCACTAACAAATTGTGCAGTTTCAAGTGAATATGCTTTCACCGAATGCTTACTGAAGATGATCCAACATCAAGTATTTATAAAAATCATTAAAAAAAGAAAGAAAAAAGGTAATTGATCACATTTAGTTAGACATGATTTTAAAATTATGTAATTGAGATATATAAATGTGATGCAAATGCTTACGTTAAATATCAATAGTCTGTTTCGAGTACTTTTTTAATAACATACACAAAAAAAATTTGTTCTAATATTTCTGTACATACTTTTCTTTTTCTTGGGTAGGGGACCATAATATTCTTCCTCCAAACTCAATCTCTTTTTATTCTTTTTCTTTCTTTCCTTCTCCTTTCTTTTTATGCTTTTATCAAGTTTATTTTTATCTGATTTAACCTTTCTATTCCCATATGTTTTCTTCTCACTAGTATATAAATCCATATCCATCATTTTACGGAACCTGTCAGGTTTTTTCTCCTTAAATGTCCATGTAGTCTTCTTTTTCTTTTTCTTAGTATAACTATAATCATCGGTTTCAATGTAACTACTTCTATCAAAGTCTTCCTCATAGTTTTTTGTTATTTTGAAACCACCACTGTTTGAACTATATTCTTTCTCTATTTTCCTAATTTTCTTTGGACTGCTTTTATCCTCTTCGTGCATTTCTGATGAAAAATAAAATAATTATAAGAATCAACTGCAACATAAGCATGATAAGAAACCATTTAGATGACAGATTTTACATAATCCTTTGAAAGAATGAGTTTTTTTTTTTTGTCAAAGTTTTAATAATAAATATCAAATGAAGAGAATATGCTACCAACATGACCAAGGTCATTTTCAAAGTACTTGAAATTTTCTGACCCTATTATTTTTGTAAAAGAATATACCAAATTATTTGAAGAGAAACTGAACTTTATCAGGGACTTTTAAGACTATTGAAAAAAATTGAAAGTAAAAGATAACTATTTTATTATTTCAGAAATTTTTAAACTCTGTAATTCCAAACAAATTGACACGCCAGAATTGACATTTATCAATAAAAGAACAAATTATCTACTGCATATTCACTATTTATCTTTTGATACTGATCTTTGTGGATTTTGTGGGAAAAGGTGACCCACAAATTAAAATGTTCAACAAGTTACAAATTTTCTAGAAAACCAGAAAATCAAATTTCTACATAAAAATGCAAGTTTTCCTGGTTTCCATAAAAAATTGATAGTGGACGAAAATATATGAATCCAGTGTAACCCTTTCTTTCATGATTTATCCAATTCAGTTTTCTAACATTAACATTTTGAGCAATTCATTAACTTTTACCTTTTTTTCTTTTGGCGACTCTGACATCAGACTTTCTGTATTGAGATATAAGTGTACAAGATGGTAATGTATGTCTGTCCATTCTCTCTTCCTCACAATCCTACAGAAAAAAGAAAATCTTCATGAAAATGAAATTGTTATACCCAGTAATCACTTTATTATAGTGTTCAGGTGGTACCAAACACCTTGACTCAAATTAATTTGGCTCGTTCAATTTTCCTAAAATTTGGAAAAAATATTTAAATTAATCCTTTGACAAAAATATAAAAATTTCAAAAAACTTAAACCAATCGCTTTCTTGGAATAATTTCTTTGGATATATAGCAGGTTGACAAACACTAATTTTGATCATTGAGAAGCTTAATATTCCCTTAGCAATGCAACGTGATAAAAAAAATGTTGAGCTGATTTTACAGAGTTATCTCCCTGTAGTGTTAGGTACCACCTTAAGATCACTATGTTGACATAAGGTTGAATTTTCCTGGTTTATGAAAACATTGTTGCTTCTTTTGGGTTTTAAATTCATAGTTTTATGTAAAAACACTTTCGGAGACACTGAAAAATATCTAACTAGAGGCGTAACTGTACCGGCTTGCAAGTTTATTATAATTATATTAACTATTGAATCATTTGTCCACCTGGGAAAAAAATTGCCAAAGTAAGAAGAAATACATATCCTTGAAAGGACTCAGTAGCCAAGTGGTCTAAGTAGTCCAACAAGCCTGTCAATACTGAGGTTGTGGGTCCAAATCCAGTATGTGCGTGCTAGATTGCTGGCTGGCACATTTGACTCCAATCTTAATTGACCAGGATTGCAAGTATCTCACCTAATGTCTATGGTACTCTGGCTTCCTCCATCAATGAAAACTGACAGGCATGAAAAAAGCCCAGGTGTTGGCAGTGGCATTAAACAGCAATAAATCAATCAAAATCTTTGGACAACACAGCATGTAAAATGATAATCAAACTATAGATAAACTTACATGATCAAAATGGTCATCCCCTGCACAGTTTGAACAATGTTTCAGTGGGTTTTCATTATCTTTACCTCTTACCAATGGACCATGAACAGTCTGAAATCAGTAAAATCACAACTTAAATTCTAAAACCAGTAAAATCAAAACTAAATTATAAAATTAATTCAATCACAAATATGATTAAAGAAATACATAAGAAAAGTGTTCCAATGTTATATTATTTCAAAAGTATTGAAATCAAGAAAAGAATCTTATTCAAATTAAAAAATGAACAATTTCTTGTTTAAAATACATCTTAATAACATTTCATTGCTTAACATAGAATGGATATATTACATCAAGAGTATAGGAAAAACATTGTAATTACCTCCCCATGTTTTGCCATGTAATCATTAAACATCAACATCAATTTTTAAGTACACAATAAAAAGAAAAAGAAATAAAAAAAACATCATAACTATCTAATAATCTTTCCAAAATTGCATATTTTTGATCAAATATTACTGTGAAGAAAGGTAAATATGCTAGTTTTCTAAACGGGTAATACCCTAAGGCAAAATTCCTCTGTAAATATCTGACTATTTATACATCTCAGCATCAGTATCTGCTGAGGTCTGCTGCCATTGGAAAATTGTTATTTACTGAACTGATTTATATGGAAACTATATGTTGACTTACTCTCCAATGGTGAATTTTGACCTCTTTTACTTTAGAAAATAAGATGCCCAAGAATTATTCTGAATATGGGAGATTATTTTACTTATACAATTATATGCAGAATTGCAGATACAATGTATAGGAGATAAAAGAGCTATTTATTAATATCTTATTTTACCATACATAACTAAATACTGTATATCAACTTTTAACTTCAAGTTAGTATTATATATAAAATGCATTAATACATTTCCCTTGTTGAAATATGATTTCTATTCTAAATCACAAAAAGGGGAGAGTCTGAAAATATAGGAATAAAACCACTAATTCTATTCTGCAATTTCAAACATTCAGATAGTCAGTTCATGTACATGCAATATTAAAATTATCTTGGACTCAACTGAAAAATTAACATAATTTATTTACGGAAACTGGTACATGTGCATCTGATCTGAGAAATAGGCATACAAAATAAAATTGCTCCTATTTCAATTTCTTTATTCTTTTTTTTTATTATCTTAAACAAATATGCATTGCCAAAGTATTCTTTAATGATCCCCAGCCCTTAAGCTTTCCTTTAAAACCAATATTACATGAAGATGGAACAGCTATTTGTAGAACTTTTATTTTATTTTTATAAGTTAAATGTTGTTCGGACTTCTAACATAGCCTTAATGTATTGGGTCCCATACCTATACACAGACATGCTAATGGAAATAATAACTTTTTTAATATTTAAAATATTTTAATGGGATGGTACATGAATGTAAATAAATAGTAATGGATATTTCAATGGGTCATAAATTTAATATTTTTATTAGATGTAATAAAAAATACTATGCACCACTCATTTTATCTAAATAGTATGAAAGATCACATATTCCAAATCTTTTTCTCTGATTCTTTACCAATTTATACTTTCCCATTTTCCATTCCTAAAGAGTGCTGCTAGATTAATACTAGAAACAGACCCTGTTGCTCCTTCTGGGTCCTTATTCAAACACTTAAACTGGATGACAGTTGAACAAAGAATAAAATATATCACAAGTTTGTGATGACATTTAAGTGCATTAAAAATAATGCCACATCATATCTTACTAACAAGTTTCATTATGCTTCAGACAGAAATCCATACCCCTTGAGAAATGCTGTTCAAGGAAACCTCATACTCCCTAAACCAAAAACAAAATTGTTCAAAAAATTTATTATGTATTCTGGACCATTCTTGTGGATTTGCCAATACCGTTAAGAAATATTACAAATGTTAATTCTTTCAAATTTAAAATAACAAATCATTTAATGAAATCAACCTAGCTGTATAAATAATATTGAAAAAACTAATTATGTCATCATGTTTATTTTTTCATCACATGTTATCAAGTTGTATTGAACATTATTATCATATTTGACTTTTTATACTAATGTATGCAATGTATATGTTTGCATTTTGTTTGATTTTCATGATGATGGCCTCAGGGAAGATTAGTTATATAGCCATGATAGCAAAATGTGTAACCCTCTTAAAATAAAGTATTGTTGTTGTTGTTATAGTAACACAATTGTAATTATCTCCCATATTTTGCCAGACTATCATTAAACATCAACATCCCTGTCAAATAATGAAATAAAATAAAATTGAAATAAAAAATATCAACGTTATCTAATTATCTTTCTGACATTGATTTCTTGGGTTAATTATTGATGTAAGCAAAGGCCAATATGCCAGGTTTCCAACCAGGTTATACCATGAGGCAAAATTCCTCTGTAAATATCTGACTATTTATACATCTCAGCATCTGAATCTACTGAGGTCTGCTGCCATTGGAAATTTGTTATTTACTGAACTGATTTACATGGAAACTTTATGTTGACTTACTCTCCAATGGTGAACTTTGACCTCTTTTGTTTCATTTTATAAATATATTTAAGCAAGCAGAAAGTATATAGTCACTCTAATAATTAAGAGCCCTATTGCATCCTATGAATTTTAAGCAATCATAGTTTTGTCATAAGTATATAAATGTGACAATTATTTAATGTCTAAATAAATCTTGTTTTATCATGTTTATAAAGTTATAAAGCCAATGTATCTAAACTTTTATTTTAGATAGCACTTGCTTCAGGTAGTCATAATTAGTTTACAAAAAACAGGTTCATCTGATTTGAGAAACAGACAAATTGTGCCCTTCGTTTATCCATGTTATCAAGCTATTTGTAATATTTAACATAAAATTTTCAAAAAGTTCTAAAATTATCCCAAGACCCTCTTTCATTTCATACAAGCATTATTTAAACATTACACATATTTCAAAAGTTGCAACTTGTGAACTTTGCATAGGAGCTGCTTGGTTTTTAATATCTACTATATACATTTTTAAGGAAATTCCTCAAAGGACCCAAATTAATATAGCAGAGGCAGTTCCAGAAATTTTCAAAAATAGGGGGAGGGGGCACTGACTGCTAGGGAGGGGTCCACTCCAGTCATATTTCTGTGATTTCCTATATAATCAACCAATTTGTTATTACAAAAGGGGGGCTGCATACCCTACCCTCCAATTAATCTGCCTCTGAATAGTTCTTTACCTATACACAAACTTTAAGCTGGAGTTGGTCATATTGTCATGTTAAGTCAAATATATATAAGTGGTGTGTCAATTTAGTGGGGTAATATTAAGATGGGTATAGTAATGAATATTTCAAAGGATCACACATTTAAATCTTCAGATAAGATGTGTGTTTAAACATTTGTACTATACACTTCTCCTTTATCTACATTTGTAATTAATAACAATAATCACATGTGGTTAACATCTTTTTCTCTAATTACCATTCTGAATCACATTGTAGGTACAGAAACAAAATTGTAATTATCTCCCATGTTTAACCATGCTATCATAGAAAAACAGAATAACTTTTTAAACAGCTAAAGAAATAGAAATTCAAATTCAAAATATATAATTCATCTAATAATCTTAACAACTTTTTGTTCTGGGTAAAAATTTAGTTTACAACTAAGGGAATTTTGCCAGTCTTTTAACCAGGTAATACCATAAGACAAAATTCCTCTGTAAATATCTAACTATTTATACATCTCAGCATCTGTATCTACTGAGGTCTGCTGCCATTGGAAAATTGTTATTTACTGAACTGATTTATATGGAAACTTTATGTTGACTTACTCTCCAATGGTGAACTTTGACCTCTTTTGTTGTATGAAAATAAATATGTTTCATTTTGTAAGCTGGTGTATACTTCATTGTACTTTACTACTTCAGCTCAAATTAATCTTTTATAAAGTACAACTATTAAAAGGAAATTAAATTTGCTCTTGATCATCATCAAACACAAATAGTTGTGTACAATGTGTGGCACTATGAACATTTTCCCTTAAATACGCCTATTTTTTTATGGGGAGGAGGCCTTCTCTCTTCCTGCAGGAAGGTACAATGTATATATAAAAATAGATGCACAGGAACAGAACACAGACAATTATAGAATAACTTATTCAAGAATTCAATTATAGAAAATATCAACGTGTGATGTAGGTGTAAGACAGGGAGAAAAAATGTCACCTTTTCTCTTTGCCTTATATCTTAATGACTTGGAGGAATATCTGGATGAAAACGCTGTGGATGGTCTAAAATTTATTAATGGAAAATTTACAGAGAATCTTGATTTGTACATCAAGTTATTTATTCTTCTGTACGCTGATGACACAATTATTTTTGCGGAGTCGGCAGAAGGGTTACAAAAAGCTCTGGATGTTTTTGAGCAATATTGTTTTGAGTGGAAACTCACTGTTAATGTTACAAAAACAAAGATTGTAATTTTTTCAAAGAGAAAGTATAATAAGAATGTTACTTTTAAACTATGTAATGAAATTATTGAAATTAAAGATTCATATGTTTATCTTGGTCTGCTGTTTAATTACAACGGAAATTTCTTTCAAGCTCGTAAAAAATTGGTAGACCAAGCTCAAAAAGCACTTTATGCTCTTTACAAGAAGATACAAAATATCTCACTTCCGATTGATCTACAGCTAAAATTATTTGATGCGTTGGTGGTTCCTATTTTGACCTATTCCTCGGAAATATGGGGGTTTGAAAATAAAAATAATACTGAAAAGTTACATCTACAGTTTTGTAAGCGCAGTTTGGGTGTGCGATCATCTATGCCAAATTTTATGGTATATGGGGAACTTGGAAGATTTCCACTTGAACTGCAGATCAAGTTAAAAATGGTATGTTTTTGGCACAAGCTAGCAACAAATGATAAAAAACTATCGGGTAAACTTTATAAGTTACTTTGGTACATGCATGAGCATGAAGGTAGTAACTTTAAGTGGTTTAACTATGTAAAATCTGTGTTCAATGATTGTGGCTTTTGTGAACTATATAATTTTCCGGAGCAAGTTGATTATAATTATATTAAAATTAATGTAAGGCAGCGTCTCCAGGACCAGTTTATTCAAAAATGGTTCTCAGATATAAACAATTCATCAAGGGGGGAGTTTTATCTACACTTTAAAGAAGAGTTTTGCTTGGAAACATATCTGTTAAAATTAAGACGGGGGCATAGAGTAAACATATGTAAATTAAGGGTATGTAATACAAAGTTTCCCATCGAAACAGGAAGATGGAGAAATGTACCACGACATGATAGGATTTGTCCACTCTGTAAAGCTGGTCTTGGAGATGTATACCACTATATATGTAAATGTACCAACTGTGAAGTTAAGGATTTAAGGGGGAAGTTCATACCTCCATATTATTTAAAATATCCAAATGAAAAAAAAGTACTTGGCATGCTTAAATATAGTAATAGTAATGTGCTGTCTAAGCTGTCAATTTTTATTCAAAAGGTAGAAAAGATGCTTGTTTAATTTAAAACTGTAATAAACACAAACTTATTTCTGAAGATGTATAATTTAAAAATGTATTCTGTTTGTATAATGAACTATGTTGTAATTAATATTGTGTATATAAATATGCTCCTGTTACGCAGTCTTCTGCGGCTGAGTTTTCTCTAATAAACTAAACTAAACTAAGACAAAACATCACATACATAACATAAAATCAGGAATGTGTGTATTGCATGATTTAATTATCAGTTTTGTTTGGTCACAATTTGAATATTTTTCGATACTATAATTCTAACTCTGATCCTGTTCCAAAACTCCCATTTCATGCCATCGGCTGAGTGAGCAAGTTAGAAATGTAAAATAGAATAGAAAAACTGTGCATTGAGCTTTTAGTTATTGGTAGACTTTCCTTCATTAAGACCAAATTTTAAGATATTCTATTACATTGCTTGATATGGCTTTTTTGCAGATTTAAGCTTTGGAATATAATATTAATGACAAATTGTCCATGTTCAGTATATAAATTAAAGGACACTTACTGTTAGATGAAACTGTCTCCAAATTTCTGGACATTCCTGAAAATACAATTAGAATGAACAATAATTGATCGTGATTTTCTTAAGTAAGGTGCGTGTAAACTTTAAGCTGAAAGAGTTTGTGACCAGATGTATATATAGTTTTATACAATATAAAGTATTTAAACAATTTCAATATAAACATGCAACACCATCAGCTGGCATAAAAAAACAGTTATATACAATTTGTGATTAATTGAGTTATATCATATCTTTATACATGTAACATATAATCAACTTTATAAAGCCACAAACCAATACAAAAAAAATTAAAAATTTTGCGGTCGTATAATAATATTAACAAGAAAAGTTGTCTCAATGGCAATCATACCACATCTTTTTTATTTATGTTTTGAACAATTTTGAACAATTTGAGATGTAATCATAATTCTCCCTCTGATTCATACCATAAATTGCATAATGTCAATTTCCAAAGACATCATTGGGCCATTGAAAGTAAAATCATATGGTTAATGGGATAAAAATTCTTTCATGCCATTAGTTTATAGAGTAAACTGATATCTTCAAATTGTTAGCCAATATTTATCATTCAAGTCTACTTTTCAGCAGTACAGCATTCATTGTAATTCTAGAATTATTATTAAATTGGAATTTAGGTAAATTTGTGCTAGGGACATTTTTCATGCCTCACATGTATTCAAAAGAGAACAAACAGGAATGTGTCCATAGTACATGGATGCCAAACTCACACTATCATTTTCTATGTTCAGTGGACCATGAAATTGGGGTCAAAACTCTAATTTGGCAGTGAAATAAGAAAGAACATATCAGTGTTCAAATTTCAAGTTGATTGGACCCAATTCAATCTCATCAAAAACTACCTTGACCAAAAACTTAAACCTGAAGAGGGACAGACAGACAAACAAACGGAGGCACAGACCAAAAAAAAATAATGTCCCTAGGTGGCATGGCAGTTAAAAATTCAGACAAAAACATCACTTGGCAAACTTTTTTACTTACATAGGCTGTATGTCCATACATCTGGCATCGATGGCAGTCTATATATTTAGATCGTCTTGATTTCGTACATTCATTTATGATATGGCCTGGTGTGTTACAGTTAAAACATATAGGATTTTTACAATTTCTACCAGTGTGACCTTCATCTCCACATAAATAGCATGCCATTAATTTCTACAAAAAAGAAAATGTAAACTTACAGTATTATTCATGATAGTAAAATTAAACCAAACTGACTGCTTATAGTAAAATATAATTTCAAGTTTCCACTTTAACAATGTTTAATAAATGTTTGATACAAAATATTTTTTTTTTATTTTTTTGTCCAAACTATAGGCAATGCCAGGCCCTTTCAAAATAAGAGAAATATACAATATATGTATGTTGTCGGAAAATATAAAAGAGTTTTAGAAACAGGAGGAAAAGCAAGGTTCTGCCGAGCTTTTCTCCTGTTTCGCAGCAAGTACAAATAAATTATATATTTTCCGACAATATTCATCATCATGTATTGTGTTTATCCTGAAATTACTCCCAACACTTGAATTTAGTTGTTAAAATCTAATTCATTGTCTCAAATTTCTCAAAGAAATCGAAATAGTTGAAACACAGACAGAGAAGAGGACCCCAAAATGGACTGGTTTGGAAACAGAAATATTCATATTACTGCTTGCTCAACATGGAAGTGGGGTAACAGGAGACTTTATGTGTACAAGAACAAATAAAGGATCATAAAGCAACAATTTATTTGTATACCTGTTATTTGTACATTAGTAGGCTAATTGCAGGATAAATATGCATATTCATTGACATTTCATATTCAAGTTCATTTACAGTATCCTTGTAGAATTTGTAAGGTATTTTGTAACTCAATCACTAGTTTTAATTTTGTAGAATTACCTAATTTATAAATCATACTTTACCTTAGGTTGGGGACAGACTTTAGATAAATGTCCTGTTTCATTACAATTATGGCATCTTACTGAAGATGATCTGTAATATCTTCCCAACAAAGGATTACCAACAAATCTGTCTCGGTCAATTATGTTCCATTTCTCTGAAAATTGAAAATTAACAAAAAATTACCATCATTAAAATGAATTGATCATATACATGTACAGCAGCAGCAGAAGGCCACGTTTAACAGTGAGTCACTTTGACAAATATTCATTTGTTATTTCTGTATATAATTTTTCAGTTTTCAAAATTTATAAATACATGTATTTGCAAAAATTAAAATAAAACATGGAAATATTAAGGATTGTATAGTACGTACTTGTAAGATACATGCAATCATAAAGCTATAGATGCATTTCAAAAAGGTATCAAATTTATGTTCAAAAACTGTTGCATCTGATCTTGGATGGGAAAAAGTTTGTTTACCTTCTCCAACTTTTTCTCCAACATCCCTGACTGTCAGATTATCTAACATGGTTCTCTGATTGTGATCTACATTCAAGACAATGTCACCCATGTCATCACAACTCTCATCTAACATCATACAATCACTATCAATGTCAAGGTCGATGTCAGAACTGTCAACCTCTATTCCTTTATCAGAACTTATACTTATTGCATCTGTATCTGTTTGGGAATATATATGAATCACTTCTTCCTTATCTCCCTTTTCAGTTTTTTTCAATCCGTCAAAAGAGTTTATTAATAACCTCTTTTTCTTAGATTTTTTTCTTTTACAAGGTGAGCCCTCTGTACCCGATGATATTGTTATACAACTGTCATTAATTGACGATTTAATTGTCATTTTCTTATCCTCTGACTGTTCTTCACTCTGTTTCAATTCTCCATTTTCTGAACATTGAAAAAGGAAGTGTTTATCATTTTCTTCCTTCGCATCATCCTGACAGTAATGGATCTGAGCATACAATGCTTGTTCAATTTCTTCTCGATCTGACTCGCTACAATGGCTGTGTTCACTGTCGGAGCCTTTAAAGCCATCATCTTCCAACTGGTCATAACTAGAGGCAAACATTCTTCTACAAATGACACCAAAATATATTAAAGTGAAATATTTCTACATGTTGCAAGAATCGATAAAAAATTACAAAATATATTTATACAATTATATATATAATTACATCACTTCAGCTCCTGTCAAAAGTTTACCTGATTTCAATAAAATGTTTTACTGAGGGTATGATTTCTTTGTCTCAGTCATAGAGAGATCTGCAGTAGGCTGCATAAACCTTATCCACAGCTCCTCATTGATAAATTTCCCTTAAGGGGAGTTAAATATAAATTTTAGCACAGATGACAGTGAAATTGATAAACCTGAATTTCCTGAACATTCATTTTCTATGATATTGAAATTTGGGTCAGTCAAATTTCACAGAGAACGGTGAGAAATGTATTCTATACTCTAATAAATTGAAATATCTTGGGAAATCATGGAATCTGATTTAAAAATGCAGAAGGTCATCCATACATTTGTTTCTACTACCTCAAAATTGACACTTATTCTTATAAATCATAACTTATGTAATTTTTAGAAATATTTTGCACCAACAAGCACTTATCAACATGATCAAAGAGCAGATTGCTCTGAGGAATACGATTGCCATTGTTTTCATTGATACATGTAATAGTATTATTTTCAAAAATAATTCAACTGCACGTGTAAAATACTTGTGAAATGTAATTTACGTAATCTGAATAGTTATTTAACTTTAAAAATTGCAAATCCTCGATACAAGTGAATGAACAACGTACTTATTGTGTTTTATTTTTGTACTTTCAATTCCAAGTTGACTTTTCACAGCAGTCACTGAGAGTGAGAGAAGGTATTTAACTTCGTACCTCATATTATCACCTATTTTCTTACGTGAATTCTAGATAGAATCCCATTCCTAACTCTTTAAAGATCCTTTGGGTCAGTGGGCATGACTCCTTTCCGTACACATTCCTCTCTTTAAATTGCGATCGGTTTTTAATGTAATACGACATCTATCGAGAACAAGTTAATTTTTTCGTGATGTATCGTCGTTTGACGAAAGTAACTTACGGAAAGGAGACGACTTTAAGCAATAATATGGAATACTCCATTTTGGCTGAAGGGGTGTTCTAGTTACATCTTCACGTTGTGGACTACATTTATTTAAATTTAAATGATGCATGATTTAAAATTATGCAACACAAATAACCCTCAATGGCAGACAGATATAGAAAGAATCTCGTGAGGTCAGTCATGGCTAAGTCATTTTGTAAGTTGAATTGGTTCCCAAAGTTACAAAGAATGTCAAACTGATAAAAATGGCTGTGACGTTATGATGTCAACATGGTCAAAGGAAGGTGTCACAGTTAAAAAAACAAATAGCCTTTCAAGAAGTCATAATTATTTGGACTACCTATGATCATGATTATGTTCATGTAATAGACCATTTTTCTGTTATGTGTTTCACCTGAAAAGTTCCTCAATTATGCAAACCTTTACGTTGTCATTTACCAGATGGGACAATATTCCTAATGCACCTCTGATTGAGGAACACAAAAGTTGTTTGTAAACAAAAAATCTCTGTGTAGTGATATTGGACATGTTTCAATTTTTAACAAATGACTGAGCTAAACCATTTGTGTTGATCTGGAAAGTATAGGACCTCAGAATAAATGTGTAAAACTACAGTTATTACATGTATTCAAAATATTAAATTTTCAAAGTGTGAAAAAAGGGACTTTTTACCATAAAGAGCTGCATCACGAAAGGATTTTCGGGGTATGCTTATTACGGGAAAATGAATCACACTTTGAACTCCGCAAATTTAACCACATATAAAAATGTCTCAGCTTCGAAACAAGCCATCATACATATAGAAGTTTACGATATGGGCTGAGCTACTGAAAAAACGTTACCATTACCGCCTTGGAGAAACAGTTGCACATATTGTCCCAGATAGAAAGGACTGTCTTTATCACTGCACTTGCCACTATGAAGGTTTATCAAGCATCTTCATAATCGACTTTATCCAGGATAAACTAGCATTTATGTTTGTTTTGTAGGTACTTAATCACAAAAATGAATTCTCTAATGACACTATGACAGCAGTGCTGATTAACAATTATAAGAATTTAATTTGCTGAATAATTTGTACAATATAGCTACATGGTGGTATCATATTTTTTCAACCTCTCCCTTATCACCTGATGGAAGTGACTATGTCCTGTACACCAAGGTTGATGTTCATTAACACCAAACTTTTTGCAATAAACTTGAAAGTAGTCTATTCACTGTTCACTATTGGGACTATACACCTAAACGGGTTACGCTATTTGTCCACCATTATACAATGATTACTGGACATCACACAGGTTCATGTCGAATTTTGATGTCATAAAACAAAATATCTGAGTTCCAATGGAAAAGTGATTGTAATATGACTTCAGATAATTCAAATGTGACAGATTCTCGGGTCAACTGGGAATAGTGATAAGGACGGAAAAAATATATGTCTGTTTAAGGCAACATGCTTTAAAAAAGGGGGTAAGTAGGTCGGTATTTCCATTTTTTTATTTTTACATTTTATCTTTTGAGACATGTTTTAGAGTGTGCGGTTTCATCTTGTCGTGGTCCGAGCTGATCATGGGCAAAGTTAACCCGTAATTTTGATGATTGGATTATTTCCCTTTGTTATTGGTTGGAAAAAAAATGGCGGCTCAATGTTTGTTTCATCACACGAGTCACAAATTTTCTTAAAACAGCATCATATTCACAATTATGAATATTGGGATGTATCAGGCAATACCATCTACACTTTTTACACAATTTTAGGTTATTTTTCACATTACGATGGAAATAAATGGCTTAGGGTCAGTGCTCAAAGTAGGGTCAGTCAGGTAACCGTTAACAGACACATATTTTTTTTTGGCCTAAGGTGTATACTTATCTGTAGGCAATATACATGATATAGGAAAGGTGTACTGACATAAGTAGTCTCTAAACACATTAACTCCAAATGGAGCTTTGGTTAGTAGAAGCCATATTAACTATGTGTATCAGTGAGAAAAATGTAAAAGCATAAAAATATAGTATATATACCAATCATTGCCAATACACATAATTAACAGTGCCTGGTGTCTGGTGATGTTTCATAGCCTGACCGGTTTTGGTTCAAAAAGGACCTTTATCAGAGGCAGAATGGTGGATTAATGTATACATATCTGTAATTAACCGGCAAATATCCACTTTTTGATATGGGACGAGCTCTGACGTCCCACGCCCACGGCCCCAGCTTGTAACGTTTGGCAAAACAGCTGTTGGACGTCAGAGAAATCTCGGCCTATCTTTTAACTCTGTTCTACAAAAAAGTTAATTAATCGATGGAGCCTTTAACCCTGTTGTATAAAAGCCAGTATTGTTAACTACGACATACCCGTACTGATACAGAGGAAGACCTGTCTGTTGAAACTGATTATTGACACAGACTGCCATAGTATAAATCGACAGAATTGTAGTCATGAAAATATTTTCAAATAACAGTTTAATGAGAAAATGATTAGCTTACACCAGTTAAACTGATTAAAGGTGGCAGCTCATAATAATGTTGGTTTTACGATAAATTTAACATGCTCCGATGGCCAAATCCTGTTCTGCATAGTCAAAAAGTTTCTTTCAATAATCATCACTGGACGTAGATATTTTCTGTATTATAAAACGTAGAAATGAATAAGATTTATAACTTGACCTAAATCTTTTAAGTGTTTTTAAAGATTGATATTTTGGATAAGCGTCTCTGAGATTGAGACTTACATTCCAATCTTGAGTTTGAGTTAGTTTACATTGGATACAGGAACATGGCTCATCTTCAGTTAAAAGAAGGCGAATATACCTCAACAATTTATGGATTGGTAAATCTTTGCCTCATTGTTAATACATTCAGTTTTTCCGAGTAAAATTTATAGTTTATATATAAATTAATAAGTTAATTTTATTTTAAATTTCTGACATTCTGACAGTGACATTGCGGATCTCCTGTAGTTGGTGATCGCAATACTGGTATACCAGTATTGTCCACAATAGTGGTATAAAAATTTTGTACCAGTATTGTATTCCAGTATTGTACCAGTATTTTTTTTTTTTTTAAATAAACAATACATATCATCGTGTAATGTGTTTTTGTACTAATAACAATTTTCACTGCTTACGGTTTTTACTGTTGAGTTTTTATTTAGGTGTTTACTCAGATTTAAAAAGCATGTCCTGTAGATTGATTTTAGGTATCTAGTTTTTTTGTCAATGATTTCTACGATTTTTTACTGTTTCCGATTACTTTGCGATTTTTGTATGTCAAAAAAACGGCGTCATATGTTTTCGTATGAAATAAAAATTGGATCAGTACACGGACAGGAAATGACTACAAAATCCGAAAATAATTTTTTTTTAAAGTCGTGGTTCTGGTGATCGCTTGAATCATAAAAAAAGTTATTAAATACTTTTCAGTACTAAAAATTACTTTACTACTTACTAGTTACGTATGGGATCAACGGGATTACGGGATCAACTAGTAAGGTTGGTGTTTCGTGTGATGAAATTTTTAGATATTGATTAATTTTCAGATTGGCACCTGGTTTGTACAAAATACATTATTTTTTCTAAAATAAAATGCAGTTTTCAAAATTTATGATTAAATATAAAAAGTTAAGACTGTTTTCATCTTCATGTATCAAGGATGTATAAAAAAAATTGTCAATGAAATATTGAATAGTTGGATTTTGAACAACCATTTTATATAAGAACCCTGCTAATTTTAACTTGATGGTTTGTAATTAAAACGGCCAAAAAAACACATGACAGTCATATGTCTTGAAGATCCGGTGTCTGACTTGCAAAAAACATATCTGGACTTTATTTTAACCCTTCAGAAATTTTTCCACAACTATTCTAGTGATGCGTATTTTTGACATTAAATAAAAATGGCTAAATAGGTCAGTTTTATTTAATTTGTTCTAACGTCTTTAAAAAGCGACGTTGAATATGTTTTAAATATATCAAGTTGTAGTGGTGTTGTTGTTCTAAATATAGAAACAGAAAAACATGCCACAATGTACGCATATGCAGTCGAAACGTGGTTGATACGATAAATATATGACATACGAAAACATATGACACGACGATATATAGGTAATTAATCTATTATTAAAGTGGGTCCATTACACCTAATCGCTATTTATTCCATTCCGGATAAGTTCTAAAATTACACAACTTTTTCATCCAGTTGAAGCTATCTGGGACCCTGTTTAAACAATTCACCATGCATGATACTTTTTATTGAGACCTGTTTAAACTACCGTAAATACTTCAAACAAAATATTTTTTACTTCAATTTTAATTTCGAAAAAAGTGGGTCATACTATATCAAAGTTTCTTGATGATCACTTTCTAAATTTTTTTCTCCCTCAGCTCACTACTGATGACCTCCATTTTTCGGCCAGTGACCCAAACAGGTAGTTGTATAAATGACTGTTTTTCCCGGAATGGAGTAAATAGCGATAAGGTGTATTGGGGTCTAAGCGTGGCGCAGGATTGCCGATTTTTTGTAAGCGTGACACGTGAAAGTCAAATTATTGTGCCGTGAAAACGGGAAGTGGAGGCTAGCGGGACACAGGAAATTAGAAAAAAAATGAGAATTGCTTACATCATGTACATACATAGTGTAAGCGGGATACGGGAATCTGACAAAACAGTAAGCGGGATCCGGGATCCGAACCCCCCAATGAGACCCTCATTAAAGGTGTCACATATATATATGCATAATGATATCAACATACATGTATGACATAACAATTTTATATAGAATGATTGTATGTTTAACTGATGATGCCATTGTTGATACACTGTCATGACTGTGATTGTAATGAAACTTAAATCTTCCGATGGTTTTTTTCTTTTAAACTGTTAAAAGGGAACCATACTGTCTCAGACTCGTATATTTAAGTGAATTTTATATTGACATTAATGCTGTTATAGCTTCTGTATCATCAGCATTTATATTGTTTTTTTCTTCTTCAGATGGCATTTCTGCAACCCCCACTTCCCATATTGATATTTAGGTATTCAGTCTGTTGACTTCCTCTTACGCTTACTAGATTACAAGCTTGTTTAGCATGTTTAGATAGCACCTGTACAGCTCTCTTACTGTAGGAGTGCTTGTCTAATACATGTATTAGTATTTGAGTATGTATCTGCTACAAATTGTATTGCCCATGGTTCTGAATCAACTGCTTTAACTAACCTTAACATTAATATAGACAAACTAGTTAATTTGATTATAATCAGGTTTCCCTATTAGCAACTTTTTTATTATTAATGGATATTGAGAAACATTTATAAGAAAATGAAGACCAACAAATGCATATGATCTTAGTATACATGTATTAAAATATCTGTAAAAAAAATATACGATGGCATACATGTAAATGCTGAATTTACAGTGTCATAGTGTATTAATTTGCTTGAATTTATTAAAATTAATAATAACCATGATAACCATGATAACTTAGATAATAAAATTAAGCTTTTTTTTTTTATTTTTTTATCTCAATTGAATTAATTAAAAAATATAGAAATATGATAAAATTATTAGCAGTTATTTATATAATTAAAAATTGTTTGAATAATATGAGTAAATTACAATAATCTTTTGTTTATTTTCACAAGTATAGTAATTATCATGATTATTTTTACTGGTTTTTAATTGATTTCACAATTATCCTCTATAATCTTTTTGAGTTCATTTAATTTCCCTTTGAACTTCAATATATACAGTACTGTATCTAATTTTGCTTAAATTTCATTTTTCATTACACACCTTAAAGTACAATCAACAATACAACTACAATACTGGTATATAAGTAATATACCAGTATTGTTGTTTTTAAAAAAAAAGTTACAATACTGGTACAAAATTTTTATACCAGTATTGTGGACAATACTGGTATACCACAGTCTTCAGGCTGAGTGGCAGCCCAGGCAGCCCAGGCTGGTAAAATTGCTCTCGGGCCTGTAAAAATCATATCTACAGGCCAACAGAATCTAACTAAAAATTTTCAAAAATTGAGCTCCGGGCCTGTAGATTTTGCAGTTCATTGTGAAGACTGATAACAGTATTGCGATCACCAACTACAGGAGATCCGACATTGCTATGTACATATATGTACATGTACAATGTATGAGAGTGCCATGAAATGGGCTGAATAAAAATAATTATTTAAACTTCTGTTAATTATTGCAATTGAAATAAGTATTCAAGAAATAAACACTAACTTGTCTTGTACCAGAGAGTTGGGATAAAGTTATAAGGGGGTCTCATTGGGGGGTTAACGTTCTGGTCCAGGATCCTGATTACTGTTTTGTCAGATTCCTGTATCCCGCTTACACAATAAACGTAAGCAATTCTCATTTTTTTGGTAATTTCCTGTGTCCTGCTAGACGTTATTTCCCAATTTCACGGCACAATAATTTGACTTTCACGTACATGTACAAATGTATCACGCTTACAAAAAATCGGCAATCCTGCATCACACTTAGACCCCAATCAGACCCACTTATAAGGTGCAAAAAAATATGGAGATCATGCATTTTTGTGTATATATACCTGTACATATACATATATGCACATGTTCATTATAAATACATTGTATATATATGTACATGCTGGCATGTCAGTTAACTGCTAGTAGTCTGTTGTTATTTATGTATTATTGTCATTTTGTTTATTTTCTTTGGTTACATCTTCTGACATCAGACTCGGATTTCTCTTGAACTGAATTTTAATGTGCGTATTGTTATGCGTTTACTTTACTACATTGGTTAGAGGTATAGGGGGAGAGTTGAGATCTCACAAACATGTTTAACCCCGCCGCATTTTTGCGCCTGTCCCAAGTCAGGAGCCTCTGGCCTTTGTTAGTCTTGTATTATTTTAATTTTAGTTTCTTGTGTACAATTTGGAAATTGGTATGGCGTTCATTATCACTGGACTAGTATATATTTGTTTAGGGGCCAGCTGAAGGACGCCTCCGGGTGCGGGAATTTCTCGCTACATTGAAGACCTGTTGGTGACCCTCTGCTGTTGTTTTTTATTTGGTCGGGTTGTTGTCTCTTTGACACATTCCCCATTTCCATTCTCAATTTTATGTATCAACATGATTAATGTCATCTCTTACCTTTGCAAATTTAACTTGTAACTAAAGCTTACTTTTCCAACTCATACTTTTCATGCTTTTTACCAGCTTGTACATGTACCTAATTTTTAGATATCATATATGAAGTATATATTATCTATCATAAAAATAAAATAGAAATTGTACGTTAAAGAATGGCATGAATTATAATAAGTTACATTTTGTATCTAAAACATTCACAATTGTTTTCAATTCAAGGTTAATAAAAGGCAGTAGTTATGGTAGTACTAATCATTAGTATTCTCATGAGTGCAGTAGTGATTTTAAGACTACTTACAAATGTAAGGTCAATGATATTTGGTTTGAAATTAAATTAATTCATGATAATGGAATTAGAATTGCTCATTTTGTTGGAAATTATATACATGTACATGTATAGCCTTTGTCCCTTCAGTCATGTTCTGTTGACTTTGAAACATTTGGCTTAGTTTTCATGTTAAAGTTTGTAATCATGGTAATTGGGTTAGTTTAAGTGGAACAACTGATGAAAAGTCAATGATTATTGATATTTCATATGCACTAGTACAAGTTGTATTAACATTTTAAAGAATTTTTCAAGGGCAGAAGGGTAGTTGATGTACTAAAATGTACATTTTACAGTATATCCATGCAACTTAAATAAAAAGTATTAATTCCTTCTATTTTACAGGTAAAAGATCAAAGGTACAATGATGCGGTCCAGATTCTTAATAATCAACTACAAAGTCATCAGAAAGTAAGTATTGAGTGTGCAGTGGTTGAAATTAATGGAAGCCAGTTGAATGTCAAATAGCTGTCTTGTTTTTAAAAAATGCACCTTTTTTGTTAATTTGCATTGCAGTACATGAATATGTATTAGGAATTAAATTGCAAGTATATATGAATTCACCAACATTCCAACTGACTTCATTTTTAGAAAATGACATCTGTAAAAAACACAAACGTTTAGCTACTTCTCTACAAGCAGAGCCAAATACAATGAAAGTCCCAGCTACATGTATGACTATGTACTGGTTTCCGAATTTGAAGCTATACAAAAAACCTTACAATTATAGATTTATTTCATCTTCAAGCCATTGTTCCACTACTAAATTGTCTATTCTACTTACTAGTACACTTGGTACAATAAAAAAACCTGATAATAAATTGTTCAAATAAGGCCTTTGAAAATAGTGGAATTAATTACTTTTGGAGTGTCAAAAACTCGTTGGAAAAACTTGATAAATTGCATGCATACAGTATATTGGTGATTTTGAATCTGTTCAAAGTTTTGATTTTTCTACCCTATACCACTTTGCCTCATATTCTCATTAAGAAAAAAATCACATCCCTAATTAACTGGGCATTTAAAAAGTCAGACTGCGAGAACATATGTTCAAACTCTTTTAGGTCATTTTTTAGTAGCAATAAACAAAAGAGCTATGTCAATTGGACATGCTTTGATACTATACATGTATATGTGTTGAATTTTTACTTGAAAACATTTTTGTTCACTTTGGAGATTCTGTATATCGTCAAGATATTGGTATTTCAATGGGGACTAACTGTGCACCACTTATTGCAGACCTGTTTTTATATTGTTATGAGTTACAATTTATGACTTAATTAGCAAAGACCCATCAAAACAACATTTGATACAAAAATTTAACAATACTTTTCGATATTTGGATGATATATTCATATTTTTGGCTCTCAATAATGATGACTTCAGTATGTATACTAAAGAAATTTATCCTGTTAAACTTACTTATGATAAAGCTAATACTATCAATGATCACTGCCCTTTCCTCGATCTTGATATCTATACGTTAATGGGAAGCTTAACACAAAAATTTATGATAAAAGAGATGATTTTTCATTTCCTATCGTTATTATTATCCATTTTTAGATGGTGACGTTCCCTTGTCACCATCTTATGGTGTTTATATATATCGACTTGTACGATTTGCTTGTGTATGTAACAACGTATTAGATTTTAGCGAGAGAAATTTATGTATTACTGAAAAATTATTACACCAGGGTTTTACGATATCACAAACTAGTCAAAACATTTACTAAATTTTATCATCGGTATAAGGAAATAATTCGTAAATATATGGTGATAGTCTTTACAAAGCACAAAAATGTCAGTATTCACCTCAAAAGCTTACAAAACCTTTAAACAGACTTATTAAGAAGGGATATAGTTACGATACTGTTGTCAGGTCATTAAAGATTGCATATTTTGGCTTAATATTGATTCACTTATAGGGTCTTTGCATCGGAACTAAACACATTTATTTAAAAAACAGTTGTTGGCATGACACAGGTTATGTTCTTCTCATATATTTTATGATAGTATGATACTAAACCCCTAGCAGGAGGGATTGTGCCTGATATTCATATGAGGAAGACATAATTTTTCGAACAGTTTAATTGAGGTCTGGAGCTGGCATGTCAGTTAACTGCTAGTAGTCTGTTGTTATTTATGTATTATTGTCATTTTATTTATTTTCTTTTGTTACATCTTCTGACATAGGACTCAGACTTCTCTTGAACATTGTTGAACTGAATTTTAATGTGTGTATTGTTATGCGTTTACTTTTCTACATTGGCTAGAGGTATGGGGGGGTTGAGATCTCATAAACATATTTAACCCCACCGTAATTTTGCGCCTATCCCAAGTCAGGAGCCTTTGGCCTCTGTTAGTCTTGTATGATTTTTAATTTTAGTTTCTTGTGTATAATTCGGAGTTTAGTATGACGTCCATTATCACTGTACTACATTTACTAGTATACATATTTTAAGGGGCCAGCTGAAGGACGCCTCCGGGTGGGGGAGTTTCTCGCTACATTGAAGACCGATTTGTGGCCTTCAGCTGTTGTCTGCTCTATGCTCGGGTTGTTGTTGCTTTGACACATTCCCTATTTCCTTTCTCAGTTTTATGCAATGAATTACATGACTGTTTAACCTGCTGCTAAAGCATAATGGTAATGAATTAATAAAATCAAAGGTGATCGGTTGGTTAGTTGGCTAAGGCAGAATGTGCAAGTGGTTTCAGCATTAAAAAACAACATTGTTTTTGCAGATTTTTTGAAAGGTCGGATGATAAGTGATAATCAAGTTCAAGTCTTTTTGTCCTTAACTGATGATCCTCAATCTCATAATTTATGAATCAAATTTTATATATACAGTGATATACCCCAAAAATTTAGCTAATCATATGTTATATATTTCAGTCCAGAGCAGCCTTGTCCTTGTTGGGATACTGCTATTTCCAGATGCAGGATTTTGTTAATGCCTCAGATTGCTATGAACAGCTGAGTATAATGCACCCAGAAGTTGACGATTATAAACTGTATTATTCCCAGTCCCTCCACAAGGCTTGTTTGTATCAGGAGGCAATGAAAGTTGCTTGTCAAATAGACAACCCAGAGTACCAAGGAAAGGTAAGATTTCAAAAATATTATTCCTGTATTTCATGACATTAGTTTTTAGAACACCAACTTTTAATACAGTAAATATAAGTTTGATTAACATAATTTTCATACCCTATAATAATCTTTTAATATGCTGATTTCAGATGTCCTTTAAATGTTTTATGTTCAAACTTGATTCCTGCATCATTGTATATTGTGCCCTAGCTGGCCTACATGTTTCAATCATCTGTCTTATTCAAACTTACCTACAGAAATGTATTAATTTATATCTTTTATCCCGAGATATGAAAAGCATCCCTATTAAGATAATCCTCCCTTTGCTAAAAGAAATGACATAGATTTTACTGCCAAACAAATGCACTAAAAACATTGTCTTTTACCAAATACTTTCATTTTGACTAGAAGCAACAATAATCAAAATCAAACAAAATTTCACTCAATTTTATGTACAATGTATAACTTTTCTTAATAGAAACATATAATTTTTTTCTCCTAGTTCAGTTGTAAATAACAAAAATTCTTTGATGTTAAAAGTATAAAAATCACATTGGTCTTCAATGTTGAAATATTTTGAAAATGTGTAAAGAAAAGTTATAATTTGAATGGAATTGATATAGATGTAATTTTATTCACAAAGGATTCCAAAGCAATAGCTAAAAAGAAGCTAATGGTGAGGTTCTTTAGATTTCCTGTTGTTTCTGATTGTTATATTTAATTGTTTTGTTTGTTTGTTTAAGGTGGTACCTACATGTAACACTACAGGGAGATAACTCTGTAAAATCAGCTAAACGTTTTAATTGCGTTGTGTTGTTAAGGGAATATCAAAATAAGTGTTTGTCAAACTGCTATATAACCAGTGTAATTTTTCTGATAAAACAGTTGGTTCAAAAAATTTTAAATATTTTATATTTTTGTCAAGGGGTCAAATTAAATACTTTGTCAAAATTTTAAGAAAATTAAACGAGCCAAATTAATTTTAGTTTAAGTGTTGGGTACCACCTTAAATATTTAAAGTACCATTTATAATCATGATAATTGTTAAATTAATATGATTAAAATACAGGTCATATGCCCATATGCCAAACTTACAAGGAACTGACAATGCTATGTTCAACATCCTGTTTAAAAGGAACTAGCTTTAGTGATCATTTGGTTTTGTTGTAATGACACACACCTACAAAAATTCATAGTCAGGCATTTCAATGGCTTATAAATGTGAAAACTGCTAGAACAGAAAGTAGAATGAAGTGTTGTCAGGTCATTGTATGCAAAACTTGGACACAGGCAATTGTCAGATTAATTGTTAGATATACATTTTGTAAGTGTTTTATGCAAGAAAGAATTGTCATTATTACCTATGGTAAATTATTAAAGTTTGCAACACTTGGAAATACTATTTCAGAAAGCGCACAATTTGTATTTTTTGGTTTCGAATTTTTCAAAAGTGAACATGTCTTTAATGGATGATTTGATACTTCTTTTTCATTGTTTAGTTATTTAAAGTGTAGTATTTTTTGGCTTAAATCCTAATCCATCATCATCATCAATTTACTAATCCATGTTTGCATACTTGAAAATTAAATAGAGAAAAGAGTTTATTTTTCTTCATCCACCTCTTATCTCTTCCTTTCCAAACAAACGGAAAGTTATTAATGTATTTTTAAAAATTTCTATTTTGACATTTTCAGATCACTAAATTACAAGCTGCTATTAAATATGGCGAGGAAGATTTACCTGGAGCTAAGGTGAGTTCAATTATTCATGTTATTGGTATCTTGGAAGATTTGTGTGACTTTCCTCCAAAATTCCCTGCAGTGATATGAAAAATTCCATACGTTTTGGATAATAACTTACAAAATAGATGGGAAAAAGAACCAAATACATGCAAACATGCTGTATATATATTGTGTTTTTCAAGTTTTATAACCAATACGTCAACTATATTTGGTAAATGGAATGAATGTTATGTCTGCATGTTGGTCTTGCCAGTATCATCTGACCTTGACATTTTTATATGTTATACGCTCCTTTTAGGGACAGTATTGTTATTCAGTCACATCTGTTTTTCTGTTACATTGTGACATGGGAGATAACTCAGAAAGGAAATCTTGAAACAATAATCAAAATGCAAATTTCAAGCATTAGAACTTGAAATAGATATGCACAAGCAACAATATCAATTCTTAATAAAATAAGATTCTTTAAAGTATTTGGCACTTCTTTCTAAATTTATTGTCCATGAAACAAATGAGTAAATGAGAGAAATATTTTTTTTTTTAAATTCAACAAAAGAGGTCAAAGTTCACCATTGGAGTTATAAGTCATCTTTATTAAGTTTCATTCATATTCATTAGTCATCATTAGTCCATTGATAAGTATAAGTTTTACCAGAATCCAATGGTAGCAGACCTCAGTAGTAGTAGAAACTTGGCAGTATATATAGCTGTCTATTTTAAGCTGAAAAGAATGTGAGGTGCTTAAGATTTTTTTCATGGCAAATACTAGAATGTGATCAATTTATGTTTATATGTTAGGGATTCATATTTTGGTCAAACCAATAAATAGATAGAAAGTGAAATTTCAAAATTTCAAAGTTTGCCTTTACAACAATATTTTGAAATTTGTTTAAACCCTGTGTTATATGGGAAATAACCCTGTTCTAACCTACTTAGATGTTTACACATTCTTGTAATATTGCCTGAGGGTTACTATAATGATCAGCTGATCATGTAAATAAAGAAAAAACTATGTTACCTTGCAAGGCCTATGACTGAGTGTGGTTGAATGAAAAGTGTAAACATATTACATGTCACTGCAAGAGGCTGTAAATAATGTTTTCATTTTTAATATAAAATTGAGAATGGAAATGGGGAATGTGCCAAAGAGACAACAACCCGATCATAGAAAAAAACAACAGCAGAAGGTCACCAACAGGTCTTCAATGTAGCGAGAAATTCCCGCACCCGGAGGCGTCCTTCAACTGGCCCCTAAACATATTTAGTTTTATAAACATATATCATAATTATTTTATTAGATATATGGTCTATGAATAAAAAAGAAAAACATACAAACAAAAACAATTCATTGCTATAGATATCATGCCATTTTATGTTGTTTTTTTTTTAAATCTTATTTTCTGCACTTTTGTCTTACTTGTTTTGCTTTGGATAATTGTCTAATTTTTGAATGACCAGTGTGGCTGCATGTAAAATTCTGTGTCTCATTCTAATATACAATGTATCTACTAAATTGTTTTTAAATAATCGCAGCTGACTGATACATTTGAATATTTTAAAAATTTCATGTGAATTATTTTTGTGGTCTCCTTTTTGCCATGCCTGCATTTTTTGGTTCATATAGTTTAAATGTAGGAGTTGTTAAAAGCATATATCTAGTTCACTCAGTTACTTTTGACAGAATTTTTTACCATTAAATCTAGTTTGATTAAGATTAATTTGTCTACTTATTTTGGGCTCCTTAGAGAGGATTTTGTTTAATGGTCACATCTAGTTTTCTGGAACATTTAGATATGGGAGATAACTCTAGGTTACAAAATGAAGCTTTACTGCAAAGGATCTTTGAAGTTGCAAGTATGGAGATGAATTTGGAGAAATGACTTAAAAACTAAAATTACGTTTTTTTTAAAAAGGGGCATGCTTGTGAAAAAGCATGGAATAATTTCTGAGCTTGCAGTTTAACTTATGATTTCTGTTAGTATATATGTGTGATGTCTAATGAAATAAAAAATTTGAACAAAAGAGGTCAAAGTTCACCATTGGATAAGTCTTCATTAACATCAAGCTTCATTAGTCCATACATAAGTATAAGTTTAACCAGAATCCAATGGTAGCAGACCTCGGTAGAGCAAGAAACTTGGCAGTATATATAGCTGTCTATTTTAAGGTGAGAAAAAAACACAGGTACAAACAGAATTTTTTTTGGCAAATACTTAAATATAATTATTCAAGCTTTTGTGTATAAGATTAAGATTTTGGTCAAAGTAGTTATTAGATAAAAAGTGAAATTTTAAAATTGTAAAAGTAAACATTTACAACAATATTAAGAAACAAGTTGAAGCCATGTGTTGCATGGGAAATAACCCTGTTCAATTTACATGTTGATATGTTTAACATTCTTGTTGTATTGCCTGGGGGTTATATATGATCAGCATATTTAAATAAACAACACCGTTACTTTCTTGGGCATATGACTGTACAGGGGTGGATCCAGCCATTTTAAAAAGGGGGGTTCCAACCACATGTCCCCATTCAAATGGATTGATGGTCCAAAAAAAGGGGGGGGGGTCCAATTACATGTCCCAATTCAAATGCATTGATGGTCCAAAAAGGGGGGGGATCCAAAAATTTGATTTTAGTTGAAATCAAACAATGTTTTATTTTGGACCTGTCAAACCTTAGTATGGACTAATTTGAAAACAGGGTCCAAAATAAAAAATCTAACTGCACAATAAGATACGGCATATCATAGAGCTGCTAAAATTCATTTTTTTATGAATTCAAACAAAATTTTCTTTCTTGGAACTTGGACCTTCATCTAGACCATTAAAAAATTGGGGCCCAATTTCCAAACTACAAATACAAGATGAGAACCTCCCAAAATTAAAGACTTTAATTAATCCCATTGAAATAAGTTTAAAGATTTGTATTATTTTCAATTGAAGATTTCTTTCTATTGAACATTTCGAAAATGTAAAACCAGTCATGCATCTTCCTATATCTATATAAAAAAAAGAAGATGTGGTATGATTGCCAATGAGACAACTCTCCACAAGAGATCAAAATGACACAGAAATTAACAACTATAGGTCACCGTACGACCTTCAACAATGAGCAAAGCCAATACTGCACAGTCAGCTATAAAAGGCCCCAAATGTTGTTCATAGCGGGAAAGGGGCATATTCTTTATAAAAGATAATAGGGGTGATATGATTGCCAATGAGACAACTATCCATTGAGGGAAAAAGATTTTAACAGTCAGAGGTCATTTTATGGCCTCCAACAATGAGAGCAAAACCCATGCTTATTATAAAGTAATTAAGCTTTAAAGGACACATGATGGCAAACTCTTTTAATTTAGCAAAACTTTGACATAAGTGTCTTCAGATCAGAAAATACAGCCAATTGCATTGAGTGTGTAGGTAAAGTTAATACCTTTGGTTAGTTTTCTTTCTAGCTGAACCATGAAGTTTTTATAAGGGACGTATTCTACTCTCATTTCAAAGTAGCCTATTTCTACAGACGGATAGATTGGTTATCTGTCGGACTATTCTACTCTTGAAGGAGGTTAGTTTACCTAACCTAAATATGACTTCATGGTTCAGCTAGCAAGCAAACTAACCAAAGATATAACCGTTACCTACAGACTCAATGCAATCAGCTGTAATTTGGAATGTTGTTCATATTTACAACACTTTAATGCTGAAACTACATCAATTAAGTGCAGTAAGTTTTTACATCATTATTTTAAGATAATTCATAGTTCAGCATCTGTTTACAAATTACATGTAACTTGTCAAAAAATTATGTCACGTCCTGCTGATTAACTGTTAAACACAAACTTATGTTTTACAAATTACAATCATTTACTGATTTAGTATTGAGAAAAATAAATCTATAAGCCAAAATTACAAAAAATCATGATATATTGAGGCATCTAACAATGGAAAAAAGTATTAAAAGTAATTAAGAAAAATAATAAAACATTTCTAACTATTTCTCAAATAGCAAAAGAGGTCAAAGTTCACCATTGGATTGTATAGTAGTCATATTTTTCTTATTATATAGTATACTTAGTTACTTTTTCATATTTTCTTAGTAGTAAGTCATTTTCATTTTTTCTTAGTATTCATTACTTAGTGTAAGTTTAATCCAATGGCAGCAGACCTCACATGTACTGATGTTGGATTCGTTTATATAGCAGGAGAAATGCAACACTTTACATCTGCTGGTGAAGATTATTAACTACTTGTGCAAATAACTTTGATTGGGATATTCATTGAAATATTAAATTTGGGAGAAATATTAATATTTTTCATTGAAGTTTTGAGTAAAATTTTATTCCAGTAAAATCTTTTGGAATCTGAATTATTTTGATATTTAAGATTGGTGCATTGTATGGGGGAATAACTCATATGATTAAGAAATACATGTATAGAAAGATGAAGAAGAAAACAAACTATATCATCTGTTACCAATGTGTAATTAGCTGTGAAAAAAAGCCATTTTATATTGATATATTATATTCATCTACTCCATTGATTGCATCTGTAATTTGATGTATATATTCTAACTGTAAGATATTTTTTTATAAGAAATGTTTTATGATGTACATGCAGATGCATGAGTCATATTGTGTCATATGTGAATAATTATTGACAAACTTCCATATGAACCTGGAAAGTAATACATTATTTTCAAAGTATGCATCTATTTACTTGAATGATTTAAACTAAGTTAGGCTTCTTATCTAAATAATACAAAAAATAATGCTGTAGACTCATCTGATTCTTTAATAGTAAGAAGTTCAGTTACTCAACAAATCGAGAATCACTAGAGATAGAGAACTCTTTTATTGGAATTACTCTGGTTTGATGAGGGGCAACAGCCTCCACACTTTAGACATACTCCTACATATGTGCCAGACCACATTGTAATTGTACATGTATTCATAGACCCCGTTCACACTAGGACATTTTTATCGATTTAAACTAGACCGGTTCCCTTTAGATCCATTTAAGGGCCAATGTGAACGCTGTGAATCGATCGTCAATCGGTCTAAACTAAAACACCAAAAGAGGTAGTTTAGTTTGAATCGATCTAAAGTAAACCGATCTTACGTTAAATGTGAACGCAGAGATCGGTTTAAACTAGTACGATTGAATCGAAAATAACTCATGCGCATGTATAGCGGTAAAATTATCCCAGAGGTTCGTTGTTCAACCCATATTTCTCTGTTAGCAGACCTTTAAAATAACTGAAAACATGTTGTCTTAGCCGTAGCATAGATTTGCGAAATCTGTGTCTTTTTTCTTAGATATTGATTTTTTTCTCTTTTCAAATTTGAAGAATACTGCAATAACACCGGTATCAAAATTTTAACTTGTGATTCAAGATAAACAATAACTTTTACTTTCTTTCAAGTTACTATGTGTATCGGTGTATTATACATGAATTTGATAAATCAGTTCTATTTATACACAATGTTTACAGTTTTACGGTCAAAAAGGTCAGATCGATTGCGTTTTAATTGAAATGTGAACGCAGTGGATCAGATTAGACCGATAGAGATCGCTATGATTAAGGATAATGTGAACGCTAACTGGTTTTATTTAGATCAATTCAAAATAGATCGATCAACAAAAATGCTAGTGTGAACGGGGTCTTACATTACTCCCAGAGCAACTGAGATCACCCCCAATGTTTGTTGGGAATCATGTTTTCCCTATGTCTTGTTTTGTATATAATTACTGGTGTGTGTCTTTTGATCAATTTGCATTTTTTTGTCATGGTGTTGCCAGTTTGTTTTACTGTATGACTTCCCTTTTACATGTTAATTTTTAGCAATGCTTTGATGAAATCTTATGAATTACCCAAGAACTTCATCATAATCTTTTCTGAAGGTATGAAGTTTATTAAATCCTGAACTTTATACATTTTAGAGTTTGGTAGAGCAATGTCCAGCAGATGATCCAGATACAGAAATCAACCTTGGATGCCTCTTGTTTAAGGTAATGTATGATGCATAATCATTACTTATAGTATCTTGGAATGTCCAGATTAAAAATGATACATAGTCATATATTCAATTATTCATATATTCAAATCAATTCAAATAAACATAATTTTGGAAAGATTTTTTTTTTTTTTTTTGCATTTTAATGTAAAGGATGCAAAAATATAAGAGTTTGAAAATAAAGGACACACCAAACCTTACTTATATCCTAGCAAATTTACAAGAGGGTAACTTAAAATATATTATTTAAAACATTCCAGTGTCTTATAATCATTTCATAAGCTATATCTTTATTTATATACACTTAGTATCTGTCTTTTATAGAGGGGGGACAGGACCTTTTTCAGGACGTCAGGATAGGATGTTATTAAGCTCGGGATTTCGAGATTGACCCTTTCAGGATCCGGGAATTCTTTTTTCGAATTTCAGGATGTCGGGATTTCAATTTCTTTAAATTCTGGACCTCAGGATTTCATGTTTCTAAGCCTGGGAATTCGGGATCAGGACCCCCCGGATACCCCCTGACGGTTACAGTGCTTTTCTCCTTTCGTTCTTATACTTAGTCAGTGAATAGATTAATATGATTATGAATTTGGTTCTGAAATTAACATGCTTATGATACAAATTTCTTTTTCCTCTTTGGAATTAAATGCTTTTGATATAGACCATTTTAGTTTTGTACATTTGTATATGAATCTTTGCTCTAATACAATTTTAGGATGGAAGATATGAGGAAGCTTGTTCCAAGTTTACTACAGCCATGCAGATACTGGGATACAAAGCTGATCTATCTTATAATATAGCTCTATGTCACTACATGTTGAAACAATATGCTCCTGCACTTAAACATATTGCTGATATCATTGAGAGGGGTATTAGAGAACATCCAGGTAAAAGTTTATCTGCAAATGTTGTGTGTGCACTGTTATTTTTATTAGCAAAAGTCTTCAAAAATATTTATGTGTTTCATTCAAAAAAAATTAATAAGGCTGTTGGCCAGATAAAAATAACAACACTTCAAAATGTTTATATAAAAAAGTGAAATATTGGAAATTTTAACAAAAGAGGTCAAAGTTCACCATTGGAGAGTAAGTCAACATAAAGTTTCCATATTAAATCAGTTCAGTAAGTAACAGAAATCCAATGGCAGCAGACCTCAGTGAAGTAGGAGGTTGAGGAGTATAAATAGTCAGCAATTCACCATGAATAACTGATTGATGGTATAATCTATGAATCAAACTGGCAATTATCAATTCAATGATTGATGGAAGTAAAAGAGAAAAATGTCATTTTGTTCAAAAAAAGATTTTGAATTTATTTATACTTTATTATTTATTTTTATTGAAAAGTAAACTTATTATATTAATTTTCAAATATTACAGAAAATATGGGAGATAACTGCACATCTTTCCTTCTTACGATACTTCAGTTGTATTAATCAATAATGATGAGATTTATAGAACAGGTGTAATGTTATATCATTCAACAAAGAAAATGTTTCTGATACAATTATTGATCTTAAAAATCTTAAATGAAAAAAAAAAGCAAAACTAATGAACAATTAATACTGTTATTGATTTTTGGCATTTTGACAAAAGTATGTTAAGTATTTATCATCATGCATGCTGAGCATGCATGCCGAGTACAATAAAATAAATAAGGTTTACAATTGTGGATGTGTTAGTGTTCAGAAAGATGTGAATAGGCTGCAAATAAAGCATTTACATTAAAGAACCATAAAAAAAGAAAATTGAACATAAAGGAAAATTTTAATTTTGTAAAATAAACAAAAGTTTGTTTTAATAATCAATGAATCAATAAGGGCTGTTCCAGAAAATACTATGTTCCCCAGGGAAGGCATTTTTCAAAATTTTATGTGGGTGGTGGGGGTAGAACAAAAGTGTGGTCCCTGGGGGGGGGGGGGGGGGGGGGCCGGGGGGCATAGTATTTTCTGGGATAGCCCTGAGAATATGATAGGTTTATAAGTTCGATTGCAATGATTCAGTATTGAATATCATAAAGTAACTATAAATGAATCATTTATATTGAAATATAATAAAAATGAAATTTTGCATTAGTCAGAAACAAAATCGTAATAAAAAAAATAATTTTTGAAAAAAAGGGATGGGGACTTAGACCATTCAAAGAAACTTGTTAAAATACTGACTGATATATTTTTTTTACAGAATTAAGTGTAGGGATGACAACAGAAGGAATAGATGTTAGAAGTGTTGGTAATACTCTGACTCTCCATGAGACAGCGTTGATTGAAGCATTTAATCTTAAGGCGGCTATAGAATATCAACTCAAGAATTGTAAGTTTTGTGTTTTTAAATGTTGGCTGATATGTTGTGGATTCAATAATATTATTTGTTGGGTACTAGTTTTCGTTGATTTGTTTAAACAGTGAAACCCAGAATTTAAATGTTCAATAAAGTATAAATTTTTCTTAGGCCACACCAATTTGATTCCTTGTTCGACGGACCCGCCCGCACCTATTTTTTTCAAAACAGAATTTTTTTATTTTTTTTATATTCCCGCTTCCCGTATCCGGAAATGTAATCATGTCCATTTCCCGCACCGTTTTTTTTGTAAATATTATAAAAAGATATCAACATTTGTTTTTAAAATCACAGTCTAATCTGTATATAACGATTTTAAACATAAAAGCACCCCACCACACTTTGTAAATATCTGTGAGAATATTTGTTTCAGCATGAAACCTATTTATCTAAAGCGGGAGTGCTCCGATATAAATTTATATCAGTGGGAATACCTGTAAAGAACAAAAAATTGGTTACTTTCCCCTTACTTATATTCCCTATCAAAAAATGTTCGTTTTTAGAATAAAGTACAAAGAACTTCTAAAGGATTTGCCCTCAACTGCAATTATATTGTATGCTGGCGAAACAAAAATATCCATAGCCGCTGCATGTTTATGCACCTGTCCTGATTGATTGAGGGGCCTGTCGTTCAGCAGTTATCGTTTGTTGATGTTGTTCATTGGTATTTTCCCGTTTGGATATACATGATATATAAATTAGATCGTTGGTTTTCCTGTTCGAATTGTGTACGCTAATAATTTTGGGGTCCTTTATAGCCTGCTGTTTGATCTGTATCAAAGCCCTGTGTAAAAAGCCGTACTTTGACCTGTGTTTGTTATTATCAGGTTGAGACAAGGGGCCTAAGACCTCAGACAAGGGGTCATTTTACTGATGTAGAAAAGAAAATAGAAATACCAAGGATTTGTATAGTTCTTCTATACAAAACCTTGGAAAACTTAGAATTTTGTACTCAAAAAGAGGAGAGTTACATCATATTTTAAACAACTTTTTCTAAAAGAGAGGTCCACTTATTTTGAATAATATTAAACTGTTAAAGTAAATGTGTTAACATGGTTCAAGTCCAGGAATATTACAAAATTCTTGGACATGTTTTGACCATTTAATACCAGATAGATATATAGTTCTTTGAGAAAATATGAGCCCTTTTGTACAAACAAATATATAATAACTTATATTGATCCCTCATAAAACATGTAAAAGGGATATTTATAACATTAAGGGGTTGTCCCCAAACTGATTTGGATGGAGAATTGTCTCATTGTCAGTCACACATACATAGACCAGATTTAATTATTTCTTGGTGAACAGGGAAAAAATACTTCAGAAATTAAAGAAATGTCAAAGTACAAGTGAGAAATCAAGCTTTAATATTGTCAAAACCTACTATTTTATGTTTACAAAAAAAAATTATAATCGCTCGCCTTTACTTTTCAAGCTTCGCCTCAAAAATTTGCAAATTAAATATTTTTTTATTAAAATTTTCAAATCGCTCGCTCGCCCCAAATTTTGGAGTCCAAAAATCCGTAGAACAAGAAATTAAATTGGTGTGGCCTTAGGTTTGTATACAAAATTTTGTCAAACAAAATGACATCAAACAAAGTATGGAAAAATGTATTCAATTACAATTGAGTCTGAATTTAGATTGCATTTACACTATGATTGTAGAAGAATATAGAGTTATTTTTTTTGGTTCTGAATTTGATTTTTTTTCCAAACTATAACTATTAAATAGCAGAATGACTGATACATATTTGAAAACATTAGAAAAGCACATTTTGTAAATTACCTGCTCCAGGTTGTTAATTACATCATTCTTTAATAAAAGTTTCATATTTTTTTTATTATTTCCATTTCACCTCTATAAACTTAAGCAAATCATAACATTTCATTATTTTTGAAGATGAAGCTTCATGTGAAGCATTGACAGACATGCCACCAAGAGCAGAAGAAGAGTTAGATGCAGTGTCTCTTCACAACCAAGCTCTGATGAACATGGAAACCAATGCCACCGGTGGCTTCCAGAAAATGCAGTTTTTACTGCAACAGAATCCCTTCCCTCCAGAAACTTTTGGAAATCTTCTTTTGTTGTATGCCAAATATGAAGTAAGTAATTTTTTTTTTCACTAAATGTACTAGAGTAGTGTACCAGATAGTTTTTCGCAGTCAAGTCGAAAGATCTAAAGTATAAAGTCAAAAGCTTTTGTCATTATTGTTGCCTTGTAGAAAAACAGAGATTAGCAGATAATCAATAGTCTTTCTAGTACAAGGATGATTCTCAGCTACATATAATTTCAGGGCTGAGCCCTTTAATCAGATTGAAGCTGAGAAAAACATGCTCATAAGAAATACCACCAATAATCTATAACTACATGTAATATTTTAAAAAATCTGATTCCCGATGTAGGAAGAGTGCCACATTTTCAGAAACAAATCCTTAAAACAACTTTTTGAGGGGCATTAGGTAGCCTCTTCTTAGGCAAAATTTCTGATCCTATCCATCATACCAATAGTTTCCAATGACTGTCCTTATGTTCTTTGTTTTATCATGGTCATACTATTTTACAGAACTTACTTATTGTATAGAATGTTTTAATTTGTTCTTGTCTTTAGAAGGTATGAACTTTATGCCACTGGAGGTTAAATAAGCAACTATCAATCAATAATTATGATATTTACAAAAGTTTTATATGCTGTTTTTGTCGCAGTTACTTTTGAGTTACTCCCCTTACAACATTTAGATGTCATTAAATGTTTTTAAGTCATTTGATATATATTATTTTTCTTTCAGTACTATGATCTAGCTGCTGATGTACTGGCAGAAAATGCTCACCTGACTTACAAATATTTAACTCCTGTAAGTATTTACCAGTATATTTCATTTTTTTTGCAGCTTTAAAGACTACATTGATCATCAATGTTCATTATGTAAATTAGTTACTTCCCTTAGATAGGCAAAAGTACTTATATTTTGTACTTTTTTTGTATGATAGACGCTAGTTGGCCTTGGGCTGTTTTCTGCTCTTGTGTCAGGTTGGTGTCTTTTAGAAACATTCTCTATTTTCATTCTCAATTTTGATATTCAGTACTAATTTCAAGCTTATATGTTCAAATTACAAGTTCAATTGCATTTGTATAGATGTCAACAGAAATTTTTAAGACTAATTTTGATTGGATATAAGTAGAACTATCTTAATTTCAGCTAAACTAAATTACTATTATTTTAAAAGACAGTTTTTCATGATTATATATATTGTGGGTCAGGAAGGTTTGGGCCAATGTTATTTTTTTCATAAAACTGTCTTAAATTTTGCTGAATATGCAGAATATAAGTTTTTATGAAATTTACCCCACATTTATGACATCACAAATACACTACTATTGACACAACTGGTGAAAATCATTTCTGAACTGAAACAATTTGAAACATTGTAACTTATGTTTTAGTCAAATTTTCATCACATTATTGCAGTTAAAACTGTTAGATTTCAAGGGCCAAAACTATGAGTTAGTGACATAACTCCTATTTATGCAGATGCATTAAGTTGTGTTAATAGAGCTGCTATTTAAATTTTTTGAATTGAGATATTTTGTGGGTTTTCCAAGCCAAACCTCAACTTTGCTATTTGCTTGTATTATTGGTACCAAGGGAGATGGTTGCTTTATTCATGCCCTATATATGGGAAAAAGTAATGTAAATTCATTGTTATGCTTAGTTTAATTTTAGAAAATAGGCCCAATTTCAAAACTCATAATCATCTCCTAAAACTATTTGAAGACATTATTACAAAATAATATTTAAATGTTTTCAAGTAAAAAATAATTCTATGATTTATGATCCATGTGATTTTCTATTTTTATCCATTTAATTTTGCAAAACAAACATGTTGTTGAAAACAAAACTTCAGAATTGAGTGCAGGAATCGATATTGCTTTTAAAATTTGAGAGAAAAAATGGAAATATATTTTTGAACTTTAATATTTTAATCTGACATGATTTGAAGCAAATTTTACAGAATTCTAATTATCAGAATGTTTACCTATCAATGAAAACAGAATAATTATTTACTAGTACTGACAAAAATTAATTGATTGAAATTTGTCGGAAGCCTCTATTTAATTCTGTTATCATACACTTATCTGTCTTTTTTTATAGAACATTACTATGTAATCACTGGATTGACAGAATGAGTGATCACTTATTTTTAATTAAGTTTAGTAATCAATAGGAAAATAGCCTTGAAAATTACTTTCTCACACACAACTTTTTGAGAAAACTGGGTTCTGTACATGTTTCATATTAGGCTTATGAAATAAAACACTTTTGTGTCCAGCCTCCCTACCTAGGAATATTAAATTGTCATGCCTATGATACTCTTAAAAATTTATGGACATTTTGATTTGTGCATTTTAAGTCAAGAAAAATTTGTTGCAACTTCAATTTAAATTTTCAGAACTTTACTGATAATTAAAGTCCATGTTATAAATATATAATTAAAGTCCATGTTATAAATATATATATAATTATTTACCTGCTTATCTACCTCATTTTTCTGCTAGCTATTGATTGGCCATAGAAGCAAAATTATGATTAAGATTGTAAACATATTGCAAATTTAATACATGATTTTTTTTTCAGTATATTTTTATGTTTAAATACTTAAAGTTATTGGACATAATTCAAAATGTTATTTCAGGGTCTGTTAAATTTGCAATCAAAATTGTTTGCATGGAATAAAAAGTAATTTCCTGTTAAAGAATCAATATAGCCATTAATGGTCTATTTTCTTAATGTATTTTTTGACTTGCATAAGTTTATTGTTTGTTTTAATGCAACTTTCAATATTTTTGAGTTTTATTACATATCAGTATAAATATGATACTAGTGTCCACTGCACGAGTAACAAGGCTGGATCCCAACCCTTGGCTAGCTAGTGAAGATCTAATCATATCAGTACATTTGTAATAATGTAAAGTGGTTTTTGTGGAGATCAAGTTTCATGAATTCAGAGACCAAAACTTGTCTCAGTACTTTTTCTCATTTTTTTTTCTGGTCTCCAATTCTGATCTTCAATTAAGTTAGATCTAACATGAGAGAATATTTTAGCTATTTTGTTTCAATCCAAAAATTTGTGGTAATGTAACCCTGATAATATTCTGATTCAAATCTTTCTGAATATTTCGTTTATTCTTACAAAAAAATCAACTGTTTTAGTCTATGTCAAGGAAGGCCTATCATGGGCTCTGGGCATATAAGTATTGCATTTAGGTGTTGGGTTAAGCTTTTTCAAGGCTGATCATATCTAATTATAAGAAGATCTCAAGCTTTTGTGCTCTATCAGTGTTCTCCAATGACGAGTTTAAATGTGTGTAAAAGGCATATTTAAAAAAATATATTAACAAAAAAAATAATAACAAGAAACAGAGCTTTGCGTGAGCATTAAATACATCATATCCCTTCTTTTTTATTATGAAACAGAAATCTCTAAAGTATGCATTTTGGTGATCATTTTAAACATTTTTATTTGTACAAAAAAAATGATTGCAGATTTAATCATAACAAATGTCATGATATTCAGTGATAAATTGCAGAAGTTGACAATTTTTTCATTTGTTACAGTATTTGTATGACTTCTTAGAAGCTGTGATCACTAGACAGACTTCACCAGAGGAGGCTTACAGGAAGCTTGAAGACATGGCCAAACAACAAACTGAAACACTAAGTAAACTGACTAAACAGGTTCGTTGTTTGTTTAAGAGAACATTTGTTTGATTTGTTAGTTTACCGACCCTACAACAAACCACTGTAGATGAGAGTTTTTAAAAATGAAAATGGTTGAAATCTTAAACTGAACTTCATGCAAACTAGTGTAGATTAGATAACTAAGTTTATAGGGGTTACAACTATCACTGCTTGATAATCTTAGTATATAGTCTTTATTCTCTAAAGCTACAGTCATTGATCTATGTAAACTTCCCTCTTTCACCATTCCTTATTGTGCTATACACAATTCATCATTGCACTAAACCCCATTCTTAATTGCACTAAACACCATTCCCCAGGGCACTAAACCCTATTCCTTATTGCACTAAACACAATTCCTTATTGCACTAAACACAATTCCTTATTGCACTAAACACAATTCCTTATTGCACTAAACCCTATTCCTTATTGCACTAAACACCATTCCTGTTTGCACTAAACACCATTCCTGATTGCACTAAACACCATTTCTTATAGTACTAAACATCATTTCTTATTGCACTTTTAAAACACCATTCCTGATTACACTAAACACCATTCCTTATTGCACCAAAAATCATTCCTGATTGCACTAACACCCATTCCTTATTGCACCATCACCATTTGCCTTTCCTAACTGATTGAAAAATGATATTGTATCATAAAAAAATATTAAAATACTTATTGAATTTACCTAAAAATTGCTCAAATCGAAATATTCATTGAATCAACCATGATATTGAACAATTTACAATGCACCTTAGATAAACTATGATATTGCACCATTAACAATACTCGTTGAAAAAAACTTGATATTGCAAAATTCTAAATTCTTTCCTGTTACCAATGGCACTATACAACATACAACCTTCTTTGCACTAAACACAATTCCAAATTAACTATTGGGAAGTTTACACCATGTAAGGGCTGTTCTATGATATATATATCAGGATCATTGTAGAATCTGCTAGTATGAACAATTCATATTGTGCAAGTCCTGCAGTGAGTGCATATTTAAACAGCTGCATATAGAAAGTATATTCTGTCAATTTCCGAGGCAACACTTATCACTAGATTTTTTAGACTTTAATTAGATTGGAAAAACTGATCTTTTAACTTTTAGACTGCAATTCTTTTTATATTTTCTGTTATGTTATATCTTTTTTCGAGGAATTTTTGTATGAAATTTGGAGCAG
The DNA here is from genome assembly GCF_963676685.1 of Mytilus edulis. Lineage (NCBI taxonomy): Eukaryota > Metazoa > Mollusca > Bivalvia > Mytilida > Mytilidae > Mytilus > Mytilus edulis. The sequence goes on along the minus strand of NC_092352.1, from coordinate 48,807,868 downwards.
AAAAGTTAGCCAGTCAGACTCAGTTCTGGTTATGACAAACTCATGATTATTAGAAAAATGATATATTTAGAAGGAATAAAAGTAAAAACTTTGATCTCAATTTGAGATAACCAATTCATTATGGGAATCTTAATTTTAACTCAATCTCTTTAGAGCTTTATCCAATCAAAAGAAAAAAATAAACCATGTTTTTAAGCGCTTTATCCAATCAAAAGAAAAAAAGAAACCATGTGTCGAATTATTTGCTAAGTAATAAAGTAAATGCATGTAAATTGACAATATAGTGTGTTAATAGGTTGATTTGCATGTTGGCAAACGCATGGAGGTAAAAGTTTTGCACGATCTGCTTTTGATTTCGCATTAAGGATGTTCATCGGTAGACTTAAGAAATTAATTTGCATGAAATTGTTTTAATTTTTCTAAATTTTTTGCATAATTTTTGCATAGTTTTTGCATAATATTAGCCATTGTGATTATGAATTTTGTTTTATAGATAGAAGGAGTATGTATTTGCAAACAATGCTAAATTTTGTTGTTGTGTTCAAGATTGTTATTTGAAGTGAAAATTTTGTATTTGAATATTTTTTGGCTTACCGGTTCTGCTATCTGGTGAACAGCGCACATGTTGTAAAGCAGTTAACCTGTCTTAAGTGACCAACCTCTGCATAATGAACATCAGTATTTCAGACAATCTTTGATACTGTATGTTTCATTATGCATGAACTTCTGTTCCAAAATACCTGTCTATGGTGACCACTTTTAAAGTTCATTATACAGGTGGTCACCTAAGACAGGTTTTGCTGTATCAGTTTGTTTTGATATGACTTTTGAATATGGCACGGATGTTTTGTGTATGTTTACATTTTAAATGTTGATTTTTTTTCTCTTTTAACATGCTGTTTTTTTTAACTTCACACCCATTTAATGTTAGCAAAACTAATATTTCTATAAAACCTTTTTAGGGCCAAAGAATTACAATTTCTAGATTCTTATCCATTTTTTTCTGTTTTCGTCATATTTATTATTATTAAAAAAAATTGTCAAAATTTAGTTGGGGGGGGGGGGGGGGGGGGGGGATTTTCTTTTCAATCACATAAATAATTTTCTAACTGTGCTTCCTTTATAAAGCCCATCTTACTTTAAAAAAAAGATGGATGAGAATATATCTTAGGTTGTGTATTATTTGAGTGAGAATCTAGATATAAGACTCGATCATTAAAAGTTCCTTTTGAAGAAGTTAAAATTTACTGGTCCTGAAATTACAGGGGATTCTTTTCTATTCGTTGGATACAATTTGTCGTTGATTTTCATAGTTAAATGAAGTATATATTCTCTATAAGGCCAAATAAAAATATATGTGTGGTTCCAGTAACCTTACCGTCCCTACTTTTTTGGCTGAAAAATAGCCTACCCTAAAGATTTTATTGTCATTTTTCATTAAACACTGTTTAAGTCAGAATGTTGCTCCCATAGACTCAATGTAAAAAAATACATAAAATAAAAAAAGAAATCCCTACCTACCTACCTTAACTTTTTTTTCAGAAGTAACTGGAACCACACATACTTTTTTATTTGGCCTAAGCTTGTATGCAGAATTAGCCAAAACCACAGAATAAGATATCCTCAATCCTCAAAAATTGAATCCATGAAAATAAATGAATCCACAATAACTATTCTGTGCCCAGTGTGGTGTAATTATTCTCTAACCCATCCTCCATTCTTTTGGCTAGATTGTCTTTGACACCGTAAGTAAATGTTGACAACTATAACAAGCACTGAGACCTGCCACCAAATGTTTTGTAAAGAATACACACATATGTCTACCACTGAAGTGACCTTACCTATCATTTACACCTTGACTTAAAAGTTATATTGTGATGATAGTATTTTTCACCACAAAAAAAGGGAATAATTAGAGACTGTCAAATAGTTTTAATGTTAAAAAGATATAGATATTAGTGCTGGGGGGGGGGGGGGGGGAATCAATTTGCCTTGGTTTTCTTTTTTTCTTCATATTTAAAGAAATAGAAATTTTGTTTGATGCAACCGATTTATTGTTTGTGCAAGGGAGATAATTATTGAACTATGTACTAACTATAGAAATATAACCTTCCCTCCAAATCCCATCTTCTCGACTTCCTATGTGTTCAACATCATAATTGTTTCCTAAAGTATTTATAGCAGACAAAGTGAGCTTGATATGTATTGAGAGTATTGATCACTTCTAGACATGCTTTTCCAATGATCATATTATGATATAATTTTGCGTTTGACAACTAACTACTCATTAAGAACATGTAAAACTCATCAAATGTTACAGGTCTATAATTTGGTACATCAGATGCTTGTCACGTCTACATGAGAATCATCAGTTGCCCTCAAATTAAAACAGTTGAAAATTTAAATCAAATACAAAGTCAAAGAGCATTAAAAGCTGATAATTTAACAGCATGAATTACAAAAAGATTTTAATATACAGATTTAAACTCATTTTAAAGTGTTTTATTAACAAAGATTAATAGAAATCATATAGGTTTGTGTGACATTTTTCCATCAGAAGGAGGTCACCCTGACATATATTTATTTCATTGAGAAGTTCAATGTCAAAATCCAGTTCTTAAATACAAATTGATTGATTGATGCTGTTTAATGTCACTTTCAGCATACCCATAGCCAGGGGGTTCAGGGGGTTTCGCATAAATTTCGTATAATCGTCAATTTTTTTTCAATTGGTCAGTGTTGTTGTGAAAATATGGCAGGTAATTAAAGTTCGTGTATTGAAGCCGAAGTTTAACGATTGTCACCTTTTTGTCAACAATCAACAAAAAGCATGGATATTGAGCAAATGTTTAACATGTACAATCAGATAATAAAATTGAGAAAGGAAATGGTGAATATGTCAAAGCGACAACCACCCGACCATAGAGCAAACAACAGCCGAAGGCAACCAATTGGTCTTCAATGTAGCGAGAATTCCCGCACCCGTAGGTGTCCTTCAGCTGGCCCCTAAAATATGCATAATAGTACAGTGATAATGGACGTCATACTAAACTCCGAATTATACACAAGAAACTAAAATTTAAAATCATACAAGACTAACAAAGGCCAGAGGCTCCTGACTTGGGACAGGCGCAAAATTGCGGCGGGGTTAAACATGTTTATGAGATCTCAACCCTCCCCCTATACCTCTAGCCAATGTAGAAAAGTAAAACAATAACAATACGCACATTAAAATTCAGTTCAAGAGAAGTCCGAGTCTGATGTCAAAAGATGTAACAAAAGAAAATAAATAAAATGACAATAATACATAAATAACAACAGACTACTAGCAGTTAACTGACATGCCAGCTCCAGACCTCAATTAAACTGATTGAAAGATTATGTCTTCATCATATGAATATCAGGTACAATCCCTCCCGTTAGGGGTTTAGTATCATACTATCATAAAATATATGAGAAGAACATAACCCGTGTCATGCCAACAACTGTTTTTTTAGAAATAAATGTGTTTAGTTCCGATGCAAAGACCCTATCAGTGAATCAATGTTAAAGCCAAAATATGCAATCTTTAATGACCTGACAACAGTATCGTAACTATATCCCCTTTTAATAAGTCTATTTAAAGGTTTTGTTAGTTTCTGAGGAGAATACTGACATTTTTGTGCTTTATAAAGAATATTTCCATAAAATTTTGGATGTGAAATACCTGAACGTATAAGATGTCTGCATGTTGAGTTATATTTACGAATTATTTCCTTATACCGGTGATAAAATTTAGTAAATGTTTTGACCAGTTTGTGATATCGAAAACCCTGGTGTAATAATTTTTCAGTAATACATAAATTTCTCTCGCTAAAATCTAATACATTGTTACATACACGAGCGAATCGTACAAGTTGAGATATATAAACACCATAAGATGGTGACAAGGGAACGTCACCATCTAAAAATGGATAATTAACAATAGGAAATGAAAAATCATCTCTTTTATCATAAATTTTTGTATTAAGCTTCCCGTTTATGATATAGATATCAAGATCGAGGAAAGGGCAGTGGTCATTGTTATCATTAGCTTTATTTAAAGTAAGTTCTACAGGATAAATTTCTTTAGTATACATACTGAAGTCGTTTATTTTAAGGACATCCATGCATATTGCGATCACTGGATTTTTACGAGCTGGGTTACACTGAGGTCACTTTGCATACAGAAAATATGTCGGGGATTTGCTTCCTGAAAGGAAGCAATTAAAATAAAGTAAACTTCTTCTAAATATGAACAAATTAAAGAATTTTCTTCAGAAAAAAGTATATGTACATAAAATTTATAATGAAAACTATCCATTGAGTTATAAAAAAATCATATGCATTATTTTTTTAAATTTGAGGTTTCTTATGACTTTAAATTAATAGTTTTTATGCCTACATTTGTAATTTTTGTTTAATTGTATTATCCTGTGGTCTCAGAACAACTTTTAATCAGTATGATTACCAAAGTAAACCACCTATTGACTTTTTTTTACCTCCATTGCAGGAGAGTTACTTTTCTATTGTTCTCACCAGTTATCCCACTGAGATATCATGTTTGAATTCATGTAAAATTCATTACTCAAGATAATGATTAATGACAAGCTGAAAAATTTATGAGAATTTTCTTTCTTCATTGGTTAAAAAAAAAAATTTATGATTTCGTAGGCTACTTCTTTTCTGATTTTATCACATGATTAATGGAGATGACATTTATATATTGATTTTTTTTCAAAAAGTGTAAAAAATTATGCAAATTGATATAGATCTACTGATGCTTGATCCTTAATGTCAAATCTGGTTTAGAGACTAAATAATTGCTTTTTAACTGTTCCAGGAAATATGTTGGTTTGTTAAATTTGAAAAAAGCTTTTAAACCCAAAAAAGGTATTGGCGGCATGAAATTACAATTATCAGATATTAAACAAAATTTCATTTACCGGGAAAATTGTTTGTATTAAAACTTATGGGTATAAAGTTTAATTCAATTAATTGGGTCAGGTTGAAATATGTTAAAACTATAACTTGTGTGTTTTGATGGAGAAAGTTAACCAAGGGAATCTGTCTCATGATATATTTACTTATTGTATACGCCTACAAGAGGATAAAATATAAAAAGCTTTTTGTAAAGGTAATTAATCCAATTCTAAATTATGTAGATGTACATATAAAATTGATGAAGGTGAAGTTGAACTCGAGCAATGTTAACCTAAACAATATTTTGATTTTCATAAGATCTTATACATCAGTCCGAGCGTCATCTGAAGACTTCAATATCAATCTAAAGTACTAGTTGTAGGTCCGATATATGTCATTCTATGGTCAAGGAATGATGTCATGCCTTGGTCATTATACCAGTTGTTGCAGTGTTTTATCATTTACCATAGCAAAATTTGTATTGATCATAACATGTGCATTTATGCAGTTAAAAGCTATTATCTTTTGAACAAATGTTGACATTAAGTTGACATGTGACATGTAAATTTAGCATGTGCTAATCATTTCTTTAAAGTGGATTATTTTTCTCAGCTGAAAGTTCAAGATTATATTTATTTCCACATTTTCATCTTTTTTGGCCCCTGCATGGCACTAATTTTCCATAAGTATCCAATTTATGCAAGGAAATATCAAAGCAATTTCATTTTGATCCTGCTTAATTAACCCAAAATACAAAATTTGTTTTAATTCTAGTCTCTTCTATCAGATTTAGAAATTCTCTGAATTTATGTTATAAATTTAAACCATAAGATTTGGGATATCTTAGGGATATTGTTGTTGTACAGTAACTCGTAACAAGAGATATTCTAGCAAGCTTTCTGGAGAGTGACGTTAAAGTTATTACTAGTAAAAATACAGAAGGGTACCTGTTATTGCCTATTAAACCATAATTGTATTTCTCAATACCCTTAACTTAGTTCATTGTAAAGCTCAGAATGAAACCCTTTAAAGTTATACTCATAGTCTGAAATGAAAATGTAAAAACCAAAGGCATGTTGTCGACGACGAGCAATGTCAAGTATGATGGTTACCTTGTAATACTAGATTATTTTTAGCTGTAACAAAATGTAAAGTATGTAAAGAAATGCAAACAATTCAATAGGTAAAAAAGGTATCAGAAAAAGAAAAACCTGCATTTCAAATTTCAGTAGGAAGATTTTACTTCTGAGTCTTACATTTATATACAGACTAAAGCCATAAAAATTTGTCAATATTCCAAGTTCCAGATAATACTGTTAACACTCAATTTGGTGGACATCATTACAAAATATGTCACAAGACTTCTTGTATTTCCTTTTTTAATGAAAAGAAATCACATCTGCAGCATTCTTCGCTAAATGTTTAATAAGAATCTTATACAGCTTTGATAGTTTGATTGTTTTTGGATTGGGAATTGAGTAATGTTCTGTCAGTAATTTGTTATAAGAAATCTGATTATATTTTATAGGTACAAGAGGCGAGACAGAACCACGATGATGAATCTGTAAAGAAGGCAGTCAATGAATATGATGAGGCGCTGGAGAGGTATTTTTTTTTACCAGGCAATATTGACTTGATTGTTTTTTGGGGGAATCTACCACACCTGATTGACCTGGGCCAAGATTTTGTGACACTGGGAACTATTGAAGTCATACAATAATCTGTTGTTCTTTACAGGAACATTGCCTTCTAAGGTGGAACTAATAGGTGTTATACTGCCATTAATATGTTTTCCCCCTATTAGTCTTTGTTAAATTTGCAGAATTTATCTTTGGTTCAAATAAAGAAATACTTGGCATGAGTAAAAGTTTTATCCTGTCCAGTACTACAAACACTGTTTCAGATAATATTTTATTGTGTATAAGATAAAAAACCATTATTTGAAGCTAACTTAAGTAACCATGTAACCTTAAGTTTCCATCATGATAATGGTGCTTTGAAACACCCAAAATATATGTTTATATAACTCAGAAATTTGTAATGCAATGAATGGAGTAGGTCCGGTAAGGACCGATTTTGGCCTCAAATTTCAGGTTCATCTGACGAAAGATTTTGACCACTTTTTAAACACTTAAGTGTCTATTTTATTTGAATTAATTAGTTTATGTGAAAGATTTTAACAGATTTAGTCATTAAAAACCATCCGATTCAAGCTCAAATATGAAAAATCTACCTAATATGCCGAAAAATGTCACTTTTCAGATGGTTTTTGGTAAAAATGAAAGTGGCCGCATCCGTGTTCATCCTCAACCTTTATATATGTTATGTATTATCATAAAATACAACTTACGTTTCAATATTAAGGATGAACACGAATGCGGCCACTTTCGTTTTACACAAAAACCGTCTAAAATTTAACTAAAATGCTAGAATTATGACTTAGATTTCAGTAATTTAGCATGACTTAATGGTGCTAGTACCGGATATATGTGCATTGTATTGTTAAAAACAGCCCATATTTATGTAGCAGAAGCATTCTACTGTCCAATAAATAACTAAAGGTTTACATTTTAACAATTTTGTAAAACTGCTATATTTTGGGGCCAAAAAGGGGTCTTACTGAACCTACTCCTTTATGGTATTTTCCTTTAACTGTCAAATTCAAGGGATATTTTACTTCAACTCTTTTTCGTATGCAACCGACTGTGACGTTCTATGATTTAATGGCTTCATTGGTGCATTTACTATGCTATTCTTTTTTCAAGAAGGGTTCAAGGGATAAAAGCCTAGCATCAATTTCATTACATTTTTGGACTAGTCAACAGATTTAAAGTGCGATTTCCTATGTTAAATTTTGGTTTTTGATTGCATCCTTTTTAATGCCTCCCTATTTCTTTGCATAACTCTCTTTTTCTACATACAATAGTGCTGAATATATGCACTTTGAAATAGGTGCTGTCTATTGTATTAGTGATAAAAATTGCCTCGAACATCAAATAAATCTACAAACATTGTCCTCCTTCTGTGGACCTCGATACTACTAAGGCTATTACAAGTCTAAGATATAGTTTTACAGTTATCTGTTAGGAATATTATAAAGTATCTAAGAATTTAATAGATCCAATAAAGCAATCATTGTTGAAGATGGAATGGAATTATACAAAAAGCTTTTATCAATACAAATAAATTCTCCTAGCGCTACATGCCAATGCAGATTGTACTTGAAAAGTCATGAGACTGTTAGATTGGCCAGAGTGAAGGCTAAATGAGACGTTTTTTTTTCTGTAAACCTAATAATCAATTTGGCCAGTAATTGGTAGAAAGGAAATTTATTTGTATTCAACCTGGTCCATTTTCTTTCCACAAGGTTACAGAAAAACTATAGTTATTCCAGTTTTGCCTTAACTTCCGATTTGAAATATAGTTATTGTTTATTAAAAATTAAATGTACATTAGCATGTATTTTCAAATCAAAATATTGCATCTTTTTTTTACTGAAAACTTTGCTCTTTTTTTAGTTTTGTAAGAGAAAAAAAGCTTTCTTTTGATTAAAAGTCTTCATAGAAAAATAAAGCACTAAGTTATTTTTAAAAGTTAAAACTATTTTTTATGCAACACTGTTTTAAATAAATTGAAATACTGGCTTTTTTGTCAATGAGACAACAACCCAACAGCACTGATAAACTTAAGGGTAACCTAAGGAAATCTAAAAGTAAGAATTGAACTGGTTTCTTTACAATTAGTCATTTTGATGTTTCTCTGGACGGTTTCACAATTTGTTCAATTTTTGGCTATTTTCAAGTTTAACATTCTGTATGGGTTTTTTAACTGCATGAACAATTTTTGCAGCTTAATATGAGCCATCATGGCTGTTGACTACCTAGGCCTTTGTTTTTTGGTAGATATTGTCTCTTTGACAACCCTTTATTCATGTATCTGTATTGGTTTAACTGCATGACCAATTGTTGAAGCTTAAAATGAGCCATATGGATATTGACTCCCTAGGCCTTTGGTCTTCGGTAGATATTGTTTCTGAATAGCTGGTTTTTAAAGCATTAAATCATATATGATTGTCTATCAAACCCAAGTTTTTACGAGAAAACAGGGAAGTTGTTTAATTAACTAAATATTGATCTGTAAGACTGCCTTACATCGGTGCTAGAAAATTATTTCTTATCATTACATTTTGTGGTTAATTTGGTTCAGCTTTGTTTGGTTTTTGCTATATTATCTTTTTTTTAGCTTTGGTTTCTCTTGTTATTTGATAAGGCCAGAATCTAATTTTGTAACAATGATGCTTACCTAAGCGTGTGTAAAGATATGAATGGGAAAATCCATAGATTAGTTATGCTTAAATAAGAAAAGTTTATAGATAAAGCTGGAAATTGCTGGTAGATTGTTCATTTGGTAATTTTATGACTTTATTATTTGTACTGAAGATAATTTATTTATTTTGATATAGTTATATTAGATTTTGTCCTTCTATAAAGATGTTTAATTATGGATTATGCCGTATTTGGCTCATTTTCTGTTGAATCTAGATTGAGAATGAAACGAAGAATTATAAAAATAAGAATATATGTGGTATGATTTCTAATGAAAAAACTCTCCACTAAAAATTTACTTTATGGCAATCAAGACACTATTCATTTATGCATCTTGTTGCACCATTCAATAGCAAACAATGAAACTAAATGTATTGTACAGCCATTAAGAGTTTCTGGTTGAGAGGTCTTCATTTCTGCACTGTTTTTTAATTATTTGAAGTTGCTTTTTGTCTCGCTTGACAGAGACAAAAAGCGAGACATAGGTATGCTGTTTCCAGCGTCTACAGTGGCGGCTTCAACAATGTATTAGTTTGTGATTAGGTCTAGTTTATGGTACACCACTAGTGATAAGTCAAAGCTATTCAATATGCAGTTGTATCAGTATTGTCACATCTCATTACCATGGAGATTATTTGGCCCCACGCCCTCAGTTAAGGTCTAGTGACTTTGAAACTTTGCTTAGTTTTCATGTATTAGTTTGTGATTGGGTCAGTTTATGAGGAACCACTAGTGGAAAGTTAATAATAATTGGTATTCAGTTGTATAAGCATTGTCATATCTCATTTCCATGGAAATTATTAGGCCCCACCCCCTCATTCATGGTCTGTTGACTTTGAAACTTTTGCTTAGTTTTCTGAAATTTTATGTATTAGTTTGTGGTTAGGTCAGTTTATGGGGAACCACTAGTGATAAGTAAATGATATTTGGTATGCAGTTGTATAAACATTGGAATATCTCATTTCCCCCACCCCCTCAGTCATGGTCAATTGACTTTGAAACTTTTGCTTTTGACTTCATGTATTAGTTTGTGGTATGATTGGTTTATGGGGAACCACTAGTGGTAGGTCAATGATATTTGGTATGCGGTTGAATTAGCATTGGCACATCTCATTAAGAGAGATGGTAAGTCATGTACCTTCAGTCATGGTTCATTGACTTTGAATATTTGCAAAATTACATGTGCTAGTGTTGCTATTTTAATTTCAACATTTGCATTATTGAAATAACAAAAAAGCGAGGCATATCTGTGTGATAACAGTTTATCTCTATTCTTATATTTTTTGCCCATTATTCTCTATTCTATATATTTCAAAATGGCCTTTTTTTTCTTGCCCAATTTATTCTCTATATTTTGCTCATCAATCTCTATTCTTTACAACTCATCCTGACCCTCCTTTCAGAGATTGATTCATATATGATGATTTATATACCTTCTTAGTTCATATGTCCCCAATTCAAGGGGCCAGTCTTATGAGTTCTTTCAAATATCATCAATCATTCTTATTTATATATTTTCCAGAAAAAAAATTAATCTCTGTTATTTCTAATGTTTGACTTGCTTTTACTCTAAGGATATTTTCTAATGATCTGTATTTTTTTTCATTTGAACTATTTTGACTTTTGTTGAATATGATTTTATTGACAGAATTCATGAATTCATGCTTTGAAGCAGTAATTAACTTTTATTCTACAGAACATATTCTTGTGTAAAGCAATCAGAATTTGAAAATAAAACGGGTCAAGATATACATGATATAAACCTGTTTTAAACTTTTGAATTCATTTGGCAAATATTAAATCTGTTTATTTTATGTACAAAAAATCATCAATCTAGGATCCCCCTTTTAAAAACAAATTGTAACTTGTAATCACATTGAATATTTCAAACATTTGATGACAATGCTGCTCTCTCACGGTCTCACCTTTCCGATTGAACAAGAAATAGACACAGATAAACTGAAAGTGAGGGTCAGTTATGGTGTGGTTTATCACAAAAGAGTTGATCACAAGTATGCATGTAAACCAAAGGGTGATCTCTTGAAAAGTTTATATATTTTTTGTTCTTTTTTTACCTTTGCAGTTGTCTGTCCTTATTTCATGAATAATTTTGCTTCTCTTGTTTTCTTCCAACTTTTTCTACATTTTATGATGGTATTTGTAAAAACTTACTTTTCTTTTCTTTTTTCTTACAGATATATCCCAGTATTAATGCAACAGGCCAAGATTTATTGGGACATGGAGAACTATCCACATTTGGAAAAGATATTCCGTAAATCTGTTGAGTTCTGTAATGAACATGACGTCTGGAAGTTAAATGTTGCTCATGTCCTCTTCATGCAGGAGAACAAGTATAAAGAAGCTGCTGGATTCTATGAGCCGATTGTTAAAAAGAATTATGACAATGTAAGAAGTTTGAAAATTTTGCTTTTTATAGACAATAAAAGTATATGTATTGGCTTTTATTGTAAAAAAATATAAACTTATTAAAAACAGGGCACGTAGTGACAGGCAACTTCTTATCAAACAAGGTTTAATTATTTAAGCAGTCACATCTTAGAAGCAAGTCATCGTCACAGCCTAAAACAGGACTGCATCTCATGCTTATATAAGACTGAAACCTTTAAAAAATATATAAGATGACTTCAATAACACATAATTTACTAAAAAAAGTAATAAATCTATCTTAAGGTGGTACCCAACACTTTCACTTAAATTAATTTGGCTCATTTAATTTTCATAAAATTTTGACAAAGTATTTACTTTGACCCTTTGACAAAAATATAAAAAATTCCAAAAATTTGAACCAACCATTTTATCAGAAAAATTACACTGCAGTTTGACAGACACTTATTTTGATCATTGAGAAGCTTAATATTCCCTAAACAACACAACGTAATTAAAACGTTTAGCTGATTTTACAGAGTTATCTCCCTGTAGTGTTAGGTACCACCTTAAACTTCATGAAAAGATCAAAAGCACTATAGATATTTGTCCAAAATTTTAGTTTTTCAAATGTAATTATTCAATTTAAGAAAAATAAGTTTCCTGTTTAGAAACTTTTTCAATGTATGAAAATTGTTTATTTAATGAATAATTTATTTTATTTTATGTTTACAGATTCTGAATGTTAGTGCTATTGTCCTTGCCAACTTGTGTGTATCCTACATTATGACAAGTCAGAATGAAGAGGTAGGTCAGATTCAGTCAATAAAGTATTTACATTAGAAAATGATAAATTAGCATGATCATGAAATTGTACTAGAAAGAAAAGGTTGCTGAATTTATACCATTAAGTTGATTTATAGTTTATTTGCATGAATTGGCGTTTAATGGTATTGGTTTTACTTTATGTTGCTCGGAAACCATCTCTTGAGACTAGAAGAAAGATCACCACCTTTCACTAGTCCATATAGCTATATGTATATTTTTTTCTACAAGATTTGACTCCAGATTATGTGACACTAATAGAATTCATACAAAATTTTATTATACATTATAGATCAGACATTTTTTTCCTGTAAAATTTAAACTGACCGCATTTTGTTTTTTTTATTTTTACATTGTTGTGTTGTTGTCTCATTTGCATTCTATGATGTCTTAGATAGTAGGTAAATAGGAAAAAGGTGTATTAAGCTCTAAACTGTAAATAGGGATGTCTAGTTGATTTATACAGAATTTTAACCAAGAACAGCACTGTAGTAAAGTCAGCTCAAGTTCTTAAAATGCACACCTGCCCTATAGTGCAGTGAGATTGGTACCTCATTATCTTTACTAATGTGAAGAGATGTTTATTACAAAATAAGTAATTAAAATATGTTTCCTCTCTAGGCTGAAGATTTGATGAGAAAGATTGAAAAGGAAGAAGAACAAGTGGCTTATGATGATCCAGAGAAAAAGATTTTCCATCTTTGTATAGTCAATCTTGTCATAGGGTAGGTGTCTTTGTAAAGCCTCACACCTCCTGGCAGAAGTAGTTTTAGTAAAATTGAGAATGGAAATGAGAATGTGTCAAAGAGACAGCAACCCGACCAAAGAGCAGAAAACAGATGAAGGCCACCAATGGGTCCGCAACATAATATATATTTTTCTGCATTAATTGAAAACAAAAATTCTGTGTTGTAGAATCTAATAATTATAAAACTGATTACTTTCTAAAACAAAATAGTTCTTGGTTTTAATTAAGATAGTTTAAACAAGTTGACCTCTTTGAAAGCTAAATAAACATTTTATGATAATACATTCCATATTGCCAAGTCAGGAATATGACTGTTGATATCCATTCGTTTGATGTGTTTGAGCTTCTCATTTTGCTATTTGATTACATACTTTTAGTTTTGAATTTTCTTCGGAGTTCAATATTTTTGTAATTTTACATTTTTCTCAAATGATTGATTGATTGATTGTAAACCAGCTAAAATGAATATTTGTAAACTTAATTCCCCATCATTGTTGGCCTTGAGCTTGGTTGAGTTGTTGGCTCTTTGACACATTCCCTAGTCTCTATTCTCAATTTTATTAACGTAACAAATAAGGATTGGATGCCTCCTTTATTAGATTTAACGTCAGTTAACTATACTTTTGTTGGCTCTAATCTACAGTACAATCACTTCAGTTTATCATTGTCATAAGCATCTCATTTTGTAAATGAAATAGATAAATGAATCAGCTTAATATAGTCATTTTTTAAAATAACATAGATATTGTTCACCTTATCTAGTCTGTAAATCTAGTGTAGACAAGATTGCAATCAAATCATTCTCCTGATGTGTTTGGATAACAAAACACACAATTATTTTAGCTGTTTGATAGAATATTAAATTCTTTTCTATTTTCAATTTTTTTGTACAAGATGATTGCATTTATAGACTATAAAGAGAATGGTAATGGGTAAAATTGTTTCAATTCCGATCAGAATTAATTGATGGTTGAACAGACAAATATTTAATCTGTTAATGGACCTGTTCAGACTCAAGCTGACATTTTTGTGTAAATAACATTTGTCATATCTGACATCAAGTCTTAATCAATTTCATCAGTTTATATTTGATGTTTTTTTCATACTGATAGATATCAAACTATATTTCCCTTCTCTAATTTGCATAAATTTGCATAATAACTCCTGCTGGAAATGTACAGAGGATTTTCATGTCATGATTGTTTACTTTTGATTCAATTTCTGGATTAATACATTCTTATTTAATTTTTTATTCCAATATCTGATCCTTTGAGAATTTTTTACTGCCTAAAAGAGACGTATTTACACTTTTGAGTATTTAGCTGAATTTGCTCCCAATGATCCTAGATCTGTCTCTGAATAACCTTTTGCCATCATGGATCAAATCAATTTTGCCATATTATTTAAATTGTGATGCCAAATATTATACTAGACTTTTAAGATATTGTGAACAATTTTGCATACAATTGTAAATATGTATTTTATTATTAAAAGTTTTTGAAGGAAAGAAAACTGATTTGTCTGCATTTTAGCACCTCAAAACAGTGTTGAAGGCTTTTAAAAAAAAACTTTTTATCAACTACATGACTTTATATAAGGTAGATTGAACATAACATTCAGCATTGGAGCATTCAGTAGCATTTGACCAGTTAGATTTATTTAGGAACAATGGTTTTCTATAATAAATGAATTGTTGTTTCCATTCGTTCTGCTATTTGATAACATTTGATTTTGTTATTTGTTACTGACTTCACCTTTTTGAATTTATCTTGGAGTTTGGTATTTTTGTTTTACTTTTTTACCAAACAAATTATTTTAAAGAAATAATCCTGAAAGTTACAAGAGAGAAAGCAATTATTGATTATCACATATCTAACAAGTTAGTGTGTGATATTTAAAAGTGCATAAATCAAACTGATTTATATAGAGAACTCTCTCCGATACGGCAAAACATCTATTCACAGTAGCATTATGTCTTAATTGTGTTATTTATATGGCGCAAAACTGGTATTGATCAGAGTTGATTACATCAAGGGAAAACGGATCACTACAACCTTAATTAAAATCCTCTTTAATTCTTTAAACCTTGAATGAGTACAGAATTAATCAACTGATTAAGTTTGGTGTTGGTTTTATACAATTGATTACACACATGACTCTTGTGTCGGTCTATATTTTGTTAGAAAAGTTTGACAAGTTAATCAGTATTTAACATTTGAATTATTCAAGCTTTGTCAATTTAGGTTATTTAAACTGTAACAGATCTTTCTGTGTTGTGGTAATATTGATAAGTTTTTTGTTACATATGAGACATCGCATTATTAGCAGTTTTCATACTTTTCAATACTATTCTGTTTGAAATAAAATTACATTTGACGTAAATACAATCAATTAGAAAAACCTTTTAATTCTTGTGTAGATCTAGAAAGTTCCACTTTTTCGTAGTTTTGAAATATTTATGTTTTTTTTTGTAATAATTATGACTATAATTATTCTAAATGTACAAAATCAAAAGATAAGACAGTTTAATCTAGTATGGTGGTTTACTGCTTTTGGTTGTTTTTCCTTCTGTGTAAATATACTACTTTGTAGATGTTTTTCATTCTGTGTAAATATACTACTTTGTAGATGTTTTTCCTTCTGTGTAAATATACTACTTTGTAGATGTTTTTCCTTCTGTGTAAATATACTACTTTGTAGATGACATTCTTTAGACTTCTTTCAAACTTAGTTTTACTCATTTACTGTGGGTATTGCTGTATATTTGTATATTCTACATTGGCTAGAGGTAAAAGGGGGGGGCTTAGATCACATAAAACATTTTTAATCCCCCAACTATATAAGTGACATTTGATATAAGATGTTCCCTTAAAGTAATCGTTTAAACCTTAACAGCCTTTTTATAGCTTGCCATACAGTATGAATTTTGCTCATCATTGAAGGCCATAAAGTGACCTATAGATGGTAGCTACTTTATCAGTTGGTCATTGGTGGTGAGTTGTCTCATCAGCAATCTTTCCACATCTTTTTATTTTTCTATTGAAAAATCTTTTTTTTTTATATTGCAGAACATTATATTGTGCCAAAGGAAATTATGAGTTTGGTATATCTAGAGTGATCAAGAGTTTGGAACCTTACAACAAGAAGTTAGGTACAGACACATGGTACTATGCCAAGAGATGTTTCCTCTCTCTCATAGAAAACATGGCTAAGCATATGATTATGATGAAGGACCAAGTCGTACAAGAGTGCATTGGATTCCTGGAATGTTGTGAAAGTAAGTGAAATATTATCGTTTCATAACAGTGTTGGCGAGTCCATTTCTTGGTGCTCACGTTAGCAGAGGACTAAACCTTGTGGAATGATTTTACATTGAATACTTAAATATTCTTTTTTCTTCTCATGCACATGCATGAACTTTATTCTTTATTATAATCAATACCCCACTAGAAGGCCTCTGACAGACTGAGTGAGTGTAAAGTCATTGTTATCGATAGCCAATGTCAAACAAGTTAAAGGTAAATGATTCAGCAGTATTACCAACATTAGTACTAAGGTTGTGCACACTGTTATTGTAATACCTCAAATGACTTAAATATGTAGAACTCATTTAAGTTTTGCAGAATATAGAAAAACGTGCTAAGAATTAAAGATTACAGAAAAATAGACCCAAATGATAAAGAATTTAGAATGAATGGCCAAAAAAATAAAAAATATAGAAAGAATGTCCAAATAATTAAAAGAACTATAGAATGAATGTAAAAAATAAATAAATATAGAATGATATGCCAAAGAATAGGGCAAAAGAGAACAAAGATCAGAGTATAATTGGGTTCTGAAATTGAAAGAAAAGAGAATAAATTTGAAAAATTCACATGAAATAATGAAAAATGGCTTATAAAATTATAAAGGATCCCTATCCAGACTTTCATTTAAATCTGAGGTAAAATTACATAAACCAATTAACTGTTTGAGACCTTAGACAAAAGAATCCTTTAAAACTTTTATTACAATTCCAAAAAAAATAATTCAAAAAAATAATTTTAAAATCAACCTCTAGGATAAGTTTTTTTCCATTTTTTTTTTTGTAAGATGTTGAAACGATAGGATGTTATATCATTTCTGTTTATTTCTTTTTAATGTCAGAACATGTTTTGACATTATTAAGGCTGCATTTTATATTTTACACAGAGGCAGAAATTGATTGCTTTATTCCAATAAGTTAGATTTTTCATTTAATAAAGCTTCAAGTATTGTCATAGATATACAAAAATATGACATTTTAATTTGAATTCTATCTTTATCCTTGTGAAATATGACAAACCTTGGGGACAAATATGGTATTAATTCTTGATAAAAGTCAGTATGACATATAAATGTTTTTTACGCAAGAGAAAAATTAAAGCATTATGGCTGAATAAAGGCCCTAAGGTAGAAGGGACCTATAAACAAATATAGATTTTTTTTATACTTTGCTTAAATGCAGTTTATATCATGCATTTCCAAATTTAGGATTGAATTTTATAAGTAAATTGTGAGAAGGGGTTTTCTTAAATTTCTAAATAGTTTTTTTTTAAATGAATACATTGTATGTGAAGACGTGTATTTTTGTTGAAAATCTACATATTAGTGTTCTTTTAAGGTTCCACTAAAGTCAAAATATAGGACACTACAGAAATATCTAAACTTTGCCCATATTTTTCAACCTATAATGAATATAGTCCTACTCTATGGAAACATATGTTCATTTAAACATACTTAACATATACACACTGTGAAAATTGTAAATAAACTTGAAATTTTTATACTGTGGCCAAACTGATTTTGGGGGTGAACACTTAATTTTCCAAAAAATCTGGAGCCTTGCAAGTTGCAAGATGACTTAATTTGTTTAAAATGGGTGTGAATGAATACTGTTACATGTAATGCAGTACAAGCTAATGTTTATTTGTCAAATGAATAATATGTTTTATTGACATTTTTGTCCAATTTCTGTATTGTACCTTTGATATTCGTTCACTTAGATACGCGAAATTAACTGAAACTTGTAAATCAATACTTTTCTTTAAAATAAACATTAGCTTGTACTGCATTATATGTTACAGTATTCATTCATGCCAATTTGACATAAATTAAGTCAAGCCTCCAGATTTTTGGGAAAATTAAGTGTTTACACCCAAAACCGGTTTGGCCACAACATAAAAATTTCAAGTTTGTTTACAATTTTCACAGTGTGTATATGTTAAGTATGTTTAAATGAACATATGTTCCCATAGTTTAGATGTTTATGAAGTGTCCTATATTTTGACTTGAGTGGAACCTTAATGACCTCAAAATTTGCATTCAATTCCATATTCCACCAAATTCAATGGAAGTATTCAAATTTCCATTTTCATTTTGAGTAGAAACCTCTAATGCTTGTGTCAACAGAAAAAGACCTGTCTTACTTGAATATTAAGTTGGTGCATCCCTGTGCTATAGTTTACTTTAAAAAAGAATTGTAAAAGTTCTGACAAATTTTTATGTGTGCCATGTTAGCCATCAAGGTACATTTTATGTGTAAGGGAACAAGTTATCAATTAAATTTAGTTTTAACTCTTTTTCAATCTTCTTGGTGACTACTTGGTCTGAATAGTTAATTTAAATAGACCGTTACAGAATCTGAAAGACTATGGGTAATTTTAATGTTGATACGCCAATATGAAAATAATGTCAAGTCATTGGTGTAAACTTTTGAAAATATTACCTGTACCTAGAATGCGTTAGATTCTGAAAAGGCAAATTGACCACTAGCTGGGTAATTTTAATGTTGATACGCCAATATGAAAATAATGTCAAGTCATTGGTGTAAACTTTTGAAAATATTACCTGTACCTAGAATGCGTTAGATTCTGAAAAGGCAAATTGACCACTAGCTTTATCAATACCAAGATTGTCAATTTAAATCCCTCTTATTCATCCCTGATCTAGAATTGCCAGGTTTTGCATCAAAGTTTGATGTTTATCTCTTGGTACTCTTCTCTCCATCAATATAAACTGACTGCCTTGAAATAGCCAAGGATGCTGAGGGGGCATTAAACACCACAATCAATCATCAGTCTTTTGTTTTCTTTCACTTGCCGGCAATTAAAAATGTTGAGTATATTTGAATTTCTCCATTTTGATTCTAAATCTTTTTCTTTTTGAAAAACGAAACCCATTGATAATAGAAATGCATTTTGAATAATACTTTCCTTTAGTTCTGTAATGAAAAAAAAACCAACATCAGATTACAACATTTTATCAATTTTAGCACGGAAAAATTTATAATTAATCCAAAATTAATTACTCCGTATCATGTGTATTTTCAGTTTTATGAGAATAACAAATCTCGGTTAACTTTGATATTGAAGAAGTCTAGAAAGAAAAATATCAATTCTTTGTGGCAAATGAGACTCATCATTCCCTTCAAATGAATTCAGGCAAAAACTAAGCATTAAATTTTTATAAATAAATACCCATAGAATTAAATTGAGTTTACCAAATACATAAGCACAAGTTAAAACAAGAATGTGTCCATAGTACACGGATGCCCCACTTGCACTATCATTGTATGTGTTAAGTGGACCTTGCAATTGGGGTAAAAACTCTAATTTGGCATTTAAATTAGAAAGATCATACCACAGGGAACATGTATACTAAGTTGATTGGACTTCAACTTCATTAAAAACTACCTTGACCAAAAACTTTAACCTGAAATTTGCACTATCATTTTCTATGTTCAGTGAACTGTGAAATTGGGATCAAAACACTAATTTGGCATTAAAATTAGAAAGATCATATCATAGGGCACATGTGTACTACTGAGTTTCAAGTTGATTGGACTTCAACTTCAAAAACGACCTTGACCAAAAACTTTAACCTGAAGTGGGACGAATGGAAGGACAGAGGGACGGAAGGACGAATGGACGCACAGACTGGAAAACATAATGCCCCTCTACTATCGTAGGTGGGGCATAAAAATAGCACTGATCTATTGATATATAGTTGAGCATTTCCAATAAAGCTGATGAATGATCTATAAATGGATTGTAGACGTTTTAAATGTTCACAATTTTTATTGACCTTTTTGTACTTTCAACATTTGAAATGTTCCTTGTTTGTTGCTGTACTTTTTTTCTACAGAAATGAGGCCATTTTCATTTTAGAGTCTTTCAAGGCCTTTTAGAAATAGATTTCTATGTGGTATGGTTTTTATTATTGTTGAAGGCCGTTAACTTCTAGGTCAGTTGGTCTCTGATGGAGAGTTGTCAATTACCACTTTTTTGTTTGTTTTGTTTTTATTTGTTTTTTTGTTTTTTTTAGCACATAGAAATAATTTTTGCAGTCAGTTAGAGTTTTTTTTTTAGTTTATGGAAAATTATTTTTAGAAATGTCTTTTATCTTTTCAGTGTATGGAAAAGATGTGAAAGCTGTCATTGAACAACCATTGGAAGCAGAGCCTATGCATCCTGGGAAGAATACAGTTACTTACGAAGCTCGCCTCTTGAAAAATCTTCTGATGCAGTTACAATAATCTATAGAAAAACTAAAAAATTTAAGCAAAATGTGATCAATTGTATTATTTTTTTGGAACATTAGTAAGATTACACATATCTATTGAAAAACTGAAGCAAATTGTGATACATTATATTGTTTTTGATACATTAGTAAATTACACTAATCCATAGAAAAAATGTGAACTGAAACAAAATGTACTATTTTTTTGGAACATAAGTAAATTACACATATCTATAAAAAAATAATCTGAAAACTGAAGAAAAATGTGATAAATTGTATTATTATTTTTTTTGGAGCATTAGTAAGTTGATTATCTGTTTTCTGTGTTATTTAATGTCTGTCTTTAAGTTGAAAATTAAAAGTTAGTGATTAAATAAAATGTTTTCTTTCATTTCTGTTGTGCATGATATAGCTAAAGCCATCAATTCTTGTGGTAATAATTTTAAAGAAAACCATTAAGTACATTGGCCATTATTTTGATTTATGACGTTGTTTGTAATGAAATACTGTGATTTCTCAGTAAAATAAAAACAGATAATTTCCGATCGTAAATAAATCGGATAATTTCACACCTGAATGTCATGCAACAATGGATGTTTTTTTAAAAGACATTGTTGATGATGTTGCATCAACAAAAATTGAGAATGGGTAGAAATATAGTTCCTTGTATTTTTTCCATTTCTATGAAAAATTTATATAAAGTGAAAAATGGAATAAAGAATTCAAACATTAAAAAATTCAAATATTCAGCACACTGATATTTAAGTCATGTTCAATGCATGTTTGTTAAAGCTCAAGTTAATTATTTTTATTTTTGAATTCTTTGACTAGAAAAGTCTAGTATTCAATGATAATCAATTCAGAAATAAAATTTGTTGTGGATTTTTAAGGAAATCTTTTTTAGTAAATGAGAGTGCCATGATTTTGATGATGCAGTATAGTGTTATCTAATACATTTATTACAGAAATTGCAATAACAGCATTCAAGACAGAAAAAAACTAAAAACAAACACAAAAACTCAAAAAAATAAACATTGACAAAAAAGACCAATCATTGTCCGTAGATCGGAATTATTACAAAGTTGTAGTTTACTTATAAAAGTGTTGTTGTGAGCTTAGCAGTATTTTATGACTGTATATATGTGTTATCTGCTCCTACAACAATCAAAACAATGTAAAATGTTGAGATGTTATATGGTTGTCAGCTATCCATAAAGACCAAAAGACAAAGATGAACTTCATGTCACAAATATATTTGTTTTTCATGAAGATTCCTTTTATTGGATTCTAAATATGTATGTTTGATAAAGTCGATTGAAATTTGTGGAAAATGATGAATTTAAACATGGCAGCTACTGTTCTTAAAATTTGGAAATTATATAAACTGTTCAATGGAAACAGACTATAATTGCTTGTATAGCATTCACCTTAAGCATCTTCCTGTTTGTCAAACAATTATATTATGGTAATATGTTTCTTAGGTACTACTGAACAGAATGAGTACATATACATGTATTTGGTCAGCACCTTGATAGTGACATTTTGAAATATCAGCCACCTACTTTCTGTTTGCTGATACTTAAATTAGTTCAAAATGTTGAAAGATAAAAAAGATTATCACATATTTCTCCAGTACTATTGAACATATTGACTTCATATATCAATAGCAGCTGGACAGTTTTGAGTTATAATGTTTGCATACTTTTCAGATCTGCCAGACACCCACTTACTGTTTGCGGATACTTTGAATGTTTCTATATGTTTAATTAACTAGTTGACTTGTAGTTGTTAACTTCTTTTTCATTTGGTCTCCGTGTCATTTAGTTCATCAGCAATCATAACACATATTTGTATTTTTATATTAAAATTGTTTGTTACACTTTTTTTCCAAAAAGCATTTGAAAAAAACTGACTTCATATTTAGTCTGAAGTGTGGCAATGGTGAGTTCTAATGTGTAAACCCTTTTCAGATTGTCAGATACCTGCTTCCTATTTTCCAATACTTTAAAATAGATGGGTATGCATACCATGATAATGCCAGCTTTCTCTTTTAAAGACTGGATGTAAAATTTACAAAATTGAAATATTGATAAGGAATTCTCTTCCTATCAAATAACAACAATTCAGGATAATTATTTTGTCTTTACTTGCTGTTGCAGAATCCTTTGACCTCATCCTTTATCATTTTGCTCATAATTTAATGATAATGCACAATGCCAAGTGTACATGTCTGTCTGACATGGTTCATCGGATCTTGACTCTTGTTTTTGGTTCATCTGTGAATGTTTCACGACTTATTACGTTTTTGCAGACAGTTTAAGTGTTATGTTATTTGTATTTGGTGTATGGAATGATTAAAAAGTGTGCATTTCTGTCTATCAGGATTCAACTGACCTTGACCTCAATGTCATGGTTCATTGATCAAGGTTAAGTTTTCGGGTTAGGTCTGTTTGTTAGAAACTAAAAATAATTATAGGTTAACTATATTAGGTATAAGAAATTATTGTTAGTGTCTAAAAGGGTTCATCTGACCTTGAGATCATTTTCATGGATCACTGATAGATACAATTTTATCCTAAAGACAAATGCTCGATTTCTTTTACCGTTTCTGTTCCATTCCGTCTCTTGCAGAGTTGTCTTATTATTGATCACACCAAATCTTCTTATTTTAATTTTCTCACATTATCCGAGTTAAGGGGGCGAAACATTTATGATTGTGCACTCTTGTTTTCAATTTAGTTTCGGATAATTTATAGCTTTATATTGTTTTTCTTACGGCCAACATTAGCATCATCAAGCTTAAAATAGTTGTACTGTACTTTAATGGGGTTTGCAATGTTTACAAATAATTGCTTTTGACATTTGTATTTTTTTTAATTGATGTTCTTAACACATTTTAAAACAGAATCCTAGCTTAAAATCGTTCTCCATAATAAAACTGACTAATAAGTTGTCAGTTTCATTCTGATGAGAATTCTATTAATGTCGTTGTAATAGTGCTTGAGTGACAGGTTGTTGACCTAATGCTATATACGGTTATTGTTTTAAACGGGGTTGATTGTTGCTGTTCAACCCCACTTTTAGCATTCTTGGTTAGATCATGGCGGCCCCGTTCATTGGTTGAGGAAGCTAAATTCCCCTTGAGTGAACCTCTGACAACTTCTACAGGAAAACTGGAAATCTTTCTTGTTGATTATGATTGGAGAGTCAAACGAACAGTAAATGAACTACTAAGACCACTCCAAGGCTCCAACTATTCCTTCAACAGTTTTAATAGAAGCAAACATGGGCAACAAGTATGTGTCCCCAGTACATGGATGGCCCATCCGCACTATCATTTTCTATGTTCAGTGTACCGTTAAAATGGGGGAAATATCTAATTTGGCATACAAATTAGAATGATCATTTCATAGGGAACATGTGTATTAAGTTTCAAGTTGATAGGACTTCAACTTCATCAAAAACTACCTGGACCAAAAACTTTAACCTGAAGCGGGACAGACGGACGGACGGACGCACAGACCAGAAGTTTAAGTTATATTTTGGCAAAAAATCGTAGCTGCTATCCGTTTAAAATGTATATGTTCAAATATGCCATATGTTATATTTCTACAAGGTTTTAGTTCTTGTAAAATAAAATTTTGACTTAAATATAGTTGTATTAGACACACTTTGTTATATTTTGAATGCGAAAATCAGCTGCAAAAGATAGACGGAATATGCCAATGTATATTCATACACATCAGTCAACGATCAACTGGCAATGCCATGGGAATAAAACTACAAAGGACAAAAGACAAACCATAACATAGAAAACTAAACACTCAGCAACACCAAACTCACCATAAACCGGGGATTTATGGTGAGTTTGGTGTTGCTGAATTCTGGAAACATTAAAAAATTTCTTTGGCTATTCATCAAACTCATCGATTTTGTTGCTTGTGGTTGTTTCTACAAAGACTGCATGTTTATGGCTTTTTTGCATGTGACCATTATATTTATAACTCAAAAATAGAAATATTGACAATCTAATTTCTTATCTGACCGTATGACCTCTTCTGATGTTTAATCGATATAAAGACATGCAAAGATGGTTAATTTTTTTTCTTCAAATAACAGTTACCAAAAGACAAACAATGAATCGAATGTTTAGATCTTTCAAACTTAATCTGTCTTTTGTTGAAGATTATATGTTGTGCTGTTGAACTCTTTTTTTATTGTGGTAAAATAAAGTTGGGTTGCTGTCTTATTGATTTATCCCACATATTTATTATGGTGCATTTGTTATATTTCTTATTTTGCAAATTCGGAATTTCAAAATGTTATAGATAGATGTTATAGATATATTTTGAAATTCCGAATTTGCAAAATAAGAAATATAACACATTTGATTTTCAGTAAATGTATTTCAGTGTATTTTTAAAAATAAATAAATAATGTTGTTAAGTTTCTCTGATTGAAATCAGACAAAAAAGCAGGGTGAATTTTCATATCCCATTGGCAATCTTGCACTATTTGTCACTGGACGTTAAACAGAATCCAATGTCATTGTCAATAATACGGTCAAAATGTATAACTAAAAGAGCATCTTCCTATGTTAGTTAATGGGAGGTATTACTTATTCACCAAATTATGAGTCACATCTGTCCAAGACTAATGTACGTATAGTCTGAGTTTTTTTCTTGGTCAGTTGATCATGATTTCCCTGGTGGTTGTCCATCACATATTTAGGAACAGCAAGGTTAATTTGACAGACGAAAAACTAATATTTCATCATATATATATAGTTTCACTTTTTTTTTTACCGGAAAATCGTAATTACGCAAATCTTACTCTCATAAAATATTTTTTCTTTGACAACATTTAATCAATACAATAACCTGGACCGCTTTGATGGATGGCTTATCCGTGTGGGATGAGTTTTAATATCTGTTTGTTTTATAGAAATGTAGAAATCTATTTGACAGGGAGAAAGACAGCATGAAAGAAGATGGCAAAGTATCGAATTCGTGATCACAAAGCATCAAATTTAAACACATGCACTGGCATTTTAATTAAAGTCACTTGTTCCAATATGTAATGGCAAAGGCGTGATTCAAACTATGACAATAAATAGTTTTCAGTTCGAACATATGGAAGTTTACCTAGTAACTGTAATTGTCCATCATCAGCCGGAAGACGTCAAATATTTTTAAATCCATTTTCCTTTGAAATCAATGAGCTTTTAGAATTAAATCATCTATGATCCATTTAATTGGATTCGAAGTGGTTGTCTTTTACGTGACTTCCTGTATTTACAAAAGGTCAATGCGATCTAGATGGTGATATGAGATTAGAGTGGGACAGTCTTGGTCAAGTCCTGGCAACACGCATGCGTCCGTCACCAAGATAGAAAACATACCCGTTGAACCCAAAGTACTGACAACGTCTCGGACATATATGGCAAGCCGTTCTCGTCAAAACTATGTTTAAACCCTTTTTTCGAAAAAAATACACACTGAGATTTAAAAACCTAAAATAACACACTGAGAAATCGAAATTACACACTGAGATTTAAAAAAATAAAAAACACACACTGAGAATTCAAAATTACACACTGAGATTTTAAAAAGACACACTGAGATGAAATAAATTGAAAAACACACACTGAGAATTGTTAATTACACACTGAGATTTCAAAAATACACAATGAGATTAATATGCAAATTACTAATGAATATTCATGAGATGAATAATTCAACAGATTAATATCTTGATCTCAAGAACTCTTGTCATTATAATGAAATGCGATTCCTTCAACCAACATTCGTAATAAATTTCAAGACTTAACATTTCTCATATTCATAAGTTTGTTGCCTATAATTCAGATCATTACTACCAGTGTATCGGGATGATTTTTTTTTACTTAAAACCGTGGGTCCCTTTTCAAAAGTGTTCCAACTGTTTCCCTGGTTTCGCTATAGTCAAGGATACAAATCCTTGCTATAGTTAATCTTTTATATTTTTGTTACGTTTATATGCTATAATAGACACTTTGGTAACAATTTCACTGCATTCTTTTGTAGATTGTTCCAATGTTTTCTTATGATTTTAATAAAGTTTTTCACCATTTGGTTATATTTTGTAATAAGAGTAAGTGGGTATTTTTCTTGTTCTTGTATT
Organism: Mytilus edulis; assembly: GCF_963676685.1. Taxonomy (NCBI): domain Eukaryota; kingdom Metazoa; phylum Mollusca; class Bivalvia; order Mytilida; family Mytilidae; genus Mytilus; species Mytilus edulis. The sequence continues at coordinate 48,780,943 of NC_092352.1, read as the reverse complement.
TCTAAAGTTTTTTTATTAATAATTTGGGACCAAATCGAAGGACTAACGAGTTCTGTCCCCTTGTTGTTTTAAGCTTGTAATAGATTCAGATTAAGTATGCTAATTAGATATGTGCGCATAAAAAGTGCGCACAAATCTCAGTGTGTAATTTTAAATTCTCAGTGTGTAATTTTAGATTCTCAGTGTGTAATTTCAAATTCTCAGTGTGTGTTTTCAGTTTATTTATTCTCAGTGTGTCTTTTTGAAATCTCAGTGTGTAATTTTCAATTCTCAGTGTGTAATTTTCAATTCTCAGTGTGCGTTTTTCATTTTTATAATGTCAGTGCGTCTTTATGAAATCTCAGTGTGTAATTTTTAATTCTCAGTGTGTAATTTTCAATTCTCAGTGTGTAATTTTCAATTCTCAGTGTGCGTTTTGAAGTTTTAAAATCTCAGTGTGCTTTGTTGTAATTCTCAGTGTGTAAATTTTTCGAAAAATGGTTTAAACATAGTTTTGACGAGAACGGCTTGCCATAGACATATATTAAAAACTAAAATTGACTGTAACGAGACATTCCTTTTGATATTGTCTTAACATGTATCTACACAAGAAAAGTCAAAGTTACATGTACCAACATGTAAACATTTCAGAGATAGAGGATAGTAACATTGTAAATGTTATCTTTTAAACAATGATTTGACTTTACAAAATAAATAAAACTAAATAAATAACATGCATGAAGTTATGTAAAATAGTACAATAAGGATGCATAAATCTTACCCTTATAAGGACGCACAGCTGTTTCGAAAATCTATTCAAGTCATGAGTGACGGATCCAGACATTTTAAAAAGCAGGGCCCACTGACTGGCTTATAAGATCCCGCTCCAATCATGCTTCGGTGATTCCATAAATAATCAACCAAATTTTTCAAACAAGATCCAGGATGTTTTTAAAGGGCGGCGTAGTTTCATAAAACGGAAGAAAAAAATGGACGATTTCAATTATGCTAAAAAATTATATATTTTCAAATCAAAGGATGGCTGTTCACCCTAAGAATCTACCACTGGTCACGATGCTCAATGTCCAATAAGAAAATGTTGTCATTCAAGTCTAGAGTACTATTTCCCTTTGAAATATTTCTTTGTAAGTTTTTCCTTACTTAAATTAAGAAGTTAATCATAAAAACAAGTTTACGGTGATGAATTGGAGATACAAAGTAGCATTGCCATTTGTGTAAAGACTTCTATTATACAAATACGAGTATTCATTTCGAAAACTTCAATTTGCTGGATTGGATTTGTCACATACAGCTTTGAATTTTCAACGCAATAAATCTAGTTATCTGTTGAAATTTGAAAGTTAGACTATCAGAGAAAATGAATTTCTGAATTACTACATAAAATATCATTACGAATGTTCAACTGCTCCTTATTCATAGAATATAAAATATCATGTTTCTCACGATTTGTGTGATGTTTTATCATAAACTTATTCTAACAACTTGAAAATAAGATATTGATTTCATGTTTTTGAAATAGATTTAAAAAAGAATATTGATAATTAATTTGTCGAGCCTGCGACTTTTGACGCAGAAAGCTCGACATAGGGATAGTGATCCGGCTGCGGCTGCGGCGGCAGCGGCGGTGGCGTTAGCTAACTTCTTTGAAAGCTTTATATATTAGAAAGTGGAAGACCTGGATGCTTCATACTTTGTATATGGATGCCTCATGTTACGAAGTTTCCGTCAGTCACATGTCACATGTCTCGAAGTTGACCTCATTTTCATGGTTCGGTGACTACTTGGAAAAAAGTTAAGATTTTTTGTAATGTTAAATTCTCTCTTATTATAAGTAATAAGATAACTATATTTCGTATGTGCGTACCTTGCAAGGTCCTTATGCCCGTCAGACAGTTTTCATTTGACCTCAACCTAATTTCACGAATCAGTGAACAAGGTAATGATTCCATTCACGGATTTGGCTATACTTTTTGGAACTTTTGGATTATAGCTCTTCATCTATTATATAAGCTTTGGATTTTACATATTTTGGCCACGAGCATCACTGAAGAGACATGTATTGTCGAAATGCGCATCTGGTGCAGAAAAATTGGTACCGTTAATGTTATTACTACCACTGGGTCGATGCCTCTGCTGGTGGACTGTTAGTCCCCGAGGGTATCACCAGCCCAGTAGCCAGTACTCCGGTACTGGCATGAAAATACGGATTTTTTTGTGTTGTTAAATTTGCTGTTACAAAATATTAAAAATTATTATAAATTAAGGAATGTATCTCCCTCATGCAAAGCTCTGATTCCTTTCACGGATTTGGCTATACTTTTTGGAACTTTTGGATTATAGCTCTTCATCTTTTATATAAGCTTTGGATTTTACATATTTTGGCCACGAGCATCACTGAAGAGACATGTATTGTCGAAATGCGCATCTGGTGCAGAAAAATTGGTACCGTTAATGTTATTAAGTTTTGGTGGTCAAGTCCATATGTCAGATACTATAAGCAATAGGTCTATTATATTCGGTGTATGGAAGGACCGTAAGGAGTACATGTCCAACTGGCAGGTGTCATCTGACCTTGACCTCATTTTCATGGTTCAGTGGTTATAGTTAGGTTTTTGTGTTTTAGTCTGTTTTTCTTATACTGTATGCAATAGGTCTACTATATTTGGTGTATGAACATATTTTATGATCTACATGTCAGTCACGCAGGTTTTATTTGACTTTGATCTCATTTTCATGGTTCATTACTCTGTTAACTTTTTGTGGTTTGGTCTGTTTTTCTTTAACTATTAGCAATGGGTCAACTTTATTTGTTGTATGGAAGAATTGTTAGCTGCACATGCCTGCCTGGCATGGTTCATCTGACCTCCACCTCATTTTCATGGTTCATTGGTCAATGTTTAATTTTTTTGGTTAATGTTAAGTTTATGTGACAGTTGTAATAAAGCTTTATATTTAGGACTATCACCATAATATCAATGATTAGTAAAGAAGGCGAGACATTTCAGCGTGTGCACTCTACAAGAATATTTGTTTTGTTGGTCTTACCAGTAAAATTGACTATTTTTCTGGTGGTACCATTGTTTTCTCCTTTTTTTCATATTCGCATTAATTTCTTTTTAATTACTTAATTTCACATGCGTAACCAATCTCCATCTGAGGGTCACTTTGAAAGTAGCAAGAATACGAAAACGAGGTTGAATTCTTACTTGCAAGTCAATAATAAAAATAGGGATGATTTTTAGCTTATTTTCATAAAATTAAACCAAAATGACTGCTTATTGTAAATTCTGTTTTTATAAATGTTACTTCCTTTTTGAGTAATAATTAGAACATGAATGGAGCTAATATTATTCATTATAAGAGAATATAACGTCACCAATGCAGATATACTATCATACCACTAGTGTGCTAAGTTCAGTTTCAGAACACAGCCACTTCTTGTTCAAAGTACCTTCTTGGACAACTACGTTGCTCTCAGTGAGATTCAAATTAAAATGTTTGATTTGATTTATCTTATCATTCTGATTTAAAAATCTTATTTCCACCGCATTTTTCTAAAGGAAAGAAGGGTGCACATGGTAAATGTATATACAATTTTCAGAATAACTTTGTATATAATATTGGAAGAAATATAGGGCAAATCCCCTCTGACTTTTATTTCACACCCGACCTGTTTTTAAAACCTCAAATCTTTATAAAAAGATGAATATAACTTCAACCGCAATTGGAAATGGTTTGTTTTTGAAATTTTGAGTATTTATTCAAAAATTATATTCATAACCAAAAGCAAGGATTTGCTGTATGTAAACTTATGCAATTCATTTACAAATTAATTTGTTTTGGTGAGAATTGTCCGTTGATGCTAAATATTAAAAAAAAAAAAATGTAAAAGTGACAATTTTGCATCAAACAGCGCTGTTTTGATTTTAAGAAAAATGAAAAAATGTTTTAAATAAGTTTGAAGTTTATAGTATAAACATAGTTATATTAAAATCTAGTGGGATTTTGCTCCTGTCGATGAAACAAATGCAGGGAAATTTGCACTCTGATTTTCAATTTTCGTCAGTTCGAATGGAGGACTTTATCATATTCATAAACAGGTGTGGGACTGTCTCTAAAAAAATAACCAGGCCCTTTGGTTTGGGACTATTAGACCAAAAAAGGTTACTAGTATAATAATTATCTTTGGAATTTGTTCTACTAATAATGATATATAAAAATAAGAAGATGTGATACAATGTATGATTGACAATGAGACCAAATGACATCGAGGTTAACATCTATAGGTCACCGTACGGCCTTCAATAATGAGCAATAACCATCTCGCATCTCCATTTACAAAAGGCCCCGAAATGACAAATGTAAAACAATTCAAAACTAATGGTCTAATTTATCTACAATTGATGAACGAAACACAAATATGATTTGATTTGATTTGATTTTTGGTGTTTTAAGCTTTTAAGCACCGCATGTAGGCTATTTTTTAGGCTTTTTATTGGTGGAGGAAGCCGGAGTGCCCGGAGAAAACCACCGACCTTCGATAGGAAAACTGACAATCCTAGTCAATTAAGATTGGAGTCGAGTGCACCCACTCGAGCGGGGTTCGAACTCACAACCTCAGTGTTGACCGGCTGGTGATTACAGTAGTAACTACTTAGACCACTCGGCCACCGAGGCCCCCAAAAACAAATATGATATACATTTTGTACATCAACAAACGACAACCATTGAATTACAGGCACATACAGAATGTGGTGGGGTTAAACCAGTTTAATGGCGCCAACCCAACTTACTTTGGACAGTGTTGTAACAGTACAACTTGAGAATGAATTATGAAAATCAACTGAAAAGACTTAACTAATCAGATTGATACATAGCAGAAAGACACATAACAAAACCACAGACCCGACGTGACAGGGTTTTTATTTACATCTACACACAACAAAAAAGAAACTAAGTACAGGTCTAAGAATATTTGAATGTAGGACAGAAAGTCACAGGACAAAAAGTCACAGACAAAAAGTTACGGACAAAAAGTCACAGGACAAAAAGTCACAATTCAGTTTTTAGAGTATTTTTCATTAAACAAAGAAAAAAATAATTTTAATAACAAAGTTTTTGTTTTTTTCTTGAACTGTTATATATATAAAGCAACTTTGTAATTAAAATTTATTCAATAAATATCAATGATGAACAAATAATTGTTCTGAAAACAATATGTCAAAGTGACTTTGTACTTAAATAGGTTCATGGTGCCAAAAAATGTCCCCTTTGCATGCATAACATTTGATAACTTTTCATTTAACAAAGCTTATGAACAATGTCCTACACTTAAAAATGAATAGATGTAATAAAAAGAAAATATTTCAAGATCTTTCTCTTATATATTCAAACAATTGTCAAAAAAATAATTGTGATTTTTTGTCCTGTGACTATTTGTCTTTTCAAATTTGTGACTTTATGTCCTGTGATTTTTTGTCCTGTGACTTTCTGTCCGTTTACCAAATATTTGCAGCTCCTGCATGACAGCTAGTTCAAAGCCAATACCGTTTTTTTTTGTGTGAGATGATCTGAATTTTGTATTTCAAAGAAAGTATTCAAAAGGGATCAATGCAGCAAAATCTTTTCATTGCACATTAAATTTTCCTTTCGAATAAGTTGTTCTAACTGGATTAATTTACATCTTATCATATCGTGGCCTTCTATAGCTTGTTATGCAATGCAGTCTGGGTTTTGAACAATGCTGAAGACCGACAGTTAACTAAAGTTTCTATAATATCTGCGTCTCTTGTGTATAATTGTAAATCATACCACATCTATTATATCATAATGAAAGTTCGAAATGTAATTGCATGATGTCAATGCGAAGTCCAAGAAGAGGGGTACAAGAATTTTGCAGACATTGGATTTCGTGTGTCACCTCGCATTCCCTTGTGTAGTTTTCACCGTACCATGTTCTTGTTTTTTCTCGTATGAAGTTACCACAGTGTCTGCAGTTGACAGATAATTTTCTAGTTGAATAACCCTTGACTTCATGTTTTTGTTTTCGTGGGGATTTAGTGTTGACTGTTGATCTTTTTGTGTTTCTTTGTTATATATGAAGTGGCTCTGCACTTATACATCCCGTCATTGTGTTATTGTTCTATGATAATTTTTTGTATTCTTGTCTTTCATTTTTGCTAAAGTGCTTTGTCTATGTGTTTCTTTGGTACATATTACGTGGCTCTGTACTTATACATCCCGTCATTGTGTTATTGTGCTATTGTAAATTTTTGTATTCTTGTCTTTCATTTTTGCTGGGGTGCTTGGTCTATATGCCTTTTTGTGCCTCTTTGTTACATATTTGTTTGTGTTAATAGTGATTAAGATTATAACACAGTGTTGACTGCTTTACCTCTACACAAGTTTGACATTTTTACCTGTTATGTCTCTTTGTTTTGTTATGATGCGATTGTCATACAAGTGAGAGGTTGAGCTAGCTATAAAACCAGATTAAATCATCCATTTTCTACATATAAAAAATGCCTGTACAATTCAGAAATATAACAGTTGTTATCCATTCGTTTGATGTGTTTGAGTTTTAGATTTTGCCATTTGATTAGAGACTTTCCGTTTTCCTCGGAGTTCAGTAATTTTGTGATTTTACTTTTCGGTAAATATATCCATATATTGGAAGTTTTGGAAGACGCTTATTGAATCAGTATTGTTTCAAGTGCTTTGTATTCGTATTACACGTACAAGAAATAATAAAATTATCTCTTAATTTCTACATTTTAATACAAATAATAGTAAAATTCACTACAAATTCCCAGTTAGTCACAATAACATGTAAAATTACATTTGAAACCATTTGCATCGTAAATTAATTTGCTAAGAATAGAATTCTGTTTTGAGCAGTTTTACTAAAAAAAAAAAAAAAAATTATTTCATGCTGACAAGATGCCGTCTGAAACTTACAAATCTAATGAGATCTTTTAAAAGAAGACTAAAAACAGATATATTTATCTAATGTTCCCTAATGGCTAATTTTGTCCTATTCTGAAATAAGTGCACTAATTGTTTTTATAAATAGACAAGCTAAAGAGATAATAAAAAACTGTAACTAAAAATTGGCTATGTCGTATTTCAAAATAAAAGATATTTTATATACATCTGTTTACACAATACAGTTTATGTTGGTGCTGCATATCAATAGATCATCTATATATATATATATGTCTTGTTTTACAAAATTAAACATTTTCTAGTTTCGTTCCAGGGATTTTTCTTCTTATCTGGAGCAACAATAAGTCCATCATCTGGCGTTTTGTCTTCAATATAACAGACCAACCTGCAAAGAAAAACAAAGCATGTCAAAATTAAGATAGATAGATAGTTTATTCTCATAAAACCATCCAAGTACAAAGGTTACAGAGAAGTTAAAAAAATGATATACATAAAGATAAAAAATGCATTAAAAATGCATAAAATTAAGCAACGATGTCATTGAAACCAGTTAAACAAGCGTTTTATAAAGCTTAAACATCCCACATTGGTTTGGTTCTACATTATACATATATATTAGCTTAGCCTTATGATACATATTTTCTGACATATACATTTGTAGAAAAAAAAACCCATAAGAACTGAGTATGGGGAGAGCTCACACATTTAGACAGAGGCAGTCTAACTCTTTCGTGGAGAAGATATAGCGGGTTATATCGGAATAACAATTGTAATAGGTCAATGTGTAACACCAGAATATTTTCTCAACATGGTTTTCTCTATTAAGAACGGTTTTGACGGGATCACTGACAATTAAGTAGTTTATTTTCAGTTCAGAAATGTTGCTGCATTAAAGTCATGGCCGATGCGTGCGTCACGAGACTATGAAACGTCACTTACTCGTACCAAAATAGATTTTCTGACTTTACCATTACTCCTCGGTATCTTTCAATCTGCTCTAACTTATTTATCATGTTTATCTATTAATCTGTTTACTTCCTAGAAGGTCGGACATATCATTCATGTTCACTTCAGTGAAAGTCAAGATAATCTGGTAGTCGAAAGAAGCAATAATTCAAAAAATTAAAGCTTTCTTTTACTGGAAAAAGTAATTATAAGAATGTATACTTGTCATTTTGAAGATGAGACAGTGCGCACCGTGCTGTAAAATCATGAGAGGGTCCCGTAATTTAATATGGTGTCATATATCTACAGAACAATCATTTACAAATTACAAAACTGTCTAGTGGTGCTAGAACTGTAGACAGAAAATCCTTAACTACAGGAATAAGATGTAGATGATATATCCTATTTATTTTAATGATTGTCAGTTATTGAGAATGCGAAGTTGCACACAATACCTGGGGGATTGAACATTCGAATCAGAATTAAACCATTTCTATGCAATGCAGACATATCAGACACAGTTAACGCAGTTTACTACCTTATGAATTTTAACATCGAATATAAATAATATGCATTTGCATTTATTGACTTCCAAACTTTTGATTGTTTGCTCTCCGTTGTGGTCTCCAGCGTATGAGAAAAAGATTACCACAAAGACATGTGTCGTCCGCAATGTAATCGAGTGACCACATTTCCTAACACCTTTTATGTCCACTAACAACAACAACAATAACATATACCATATCAGAATTCCATTACTAGTCTAGTCATGGACTCCTGACCATAAATAATATAGATTGGCGACTATAATAACAGATACTCTCGAGAAAATATCTCATTTTGGATGCAAGGAAATACATTGTACCTGTCAAAAAAGCCTTAGTTTACATTAATATTGTATTATTTTGTTCAGGCTTTGTGATTTTTTGTTGTTGTTTTATGAGTTGCTGGGCATTTCTATTTTTCTGTCGCTTTTGGAGATGTTTTATTTCAAAAAGAGTGGACAACACATCTTTTTATCAATAGCTGGTTATCTTATATCAAACAAAAAAGCTTTAATGTTAGCTTCAATACAAAGTCTGGTGGACACAGACACGCGAAATAAACACAGAAAGCATATTGTTTCCAATTTTGCACTAGAAAGATACATCTGTCAAAAAGCGGCGGAAATCATATAAAATAATGATTTCAATTCCGCACTAGAAACGATATATATGTTTTGTAGAGCAAATTTGCAGACAATAGGTTTTCTATGTAAATTTTGCAGTTTGCATCACGAAATCAAGAATAATTTTGCTACTAGTAAAACAAATTTAAATGTAGATGTCGACATTCATGGGTGTTATTTTTACAAATAATTTAGAATGAATAAAATGAGATATGGGTACGTCAATGAGACAGCAACCCGAACGTAACTAATAAATAGAAGGCATTTGCAGGTCTTAAACAAAATTTGTTAAATTTTACAATTTTTTAAAAGAAATAAACGTTTGCGCGCAGTAATTTGTGATTATGAGCGGTATTATATTCAGTAAACAGATGCATATGACTGTTTCTTAGGAGATCTTAGGAGAATCAACATTGTCGTCAGCATGGTTTGATCACCTAGCTAGTAGAAGAGTTTTGTAGTACGATTTCCTAAAAATACTTTTAAAACCATGTTTTTAAAGTATCATGAACATTGTTTCGGTCAAGTTTAAAAGTAAGTGTTTTCTATTCATTTAATATATAACAAAAATATGTTTGCATATTAAAAATCCCAATAAAAGTAAAATATGAAGGCAAAATAATATGTTCTATGAAATACTAAAAATGTGTTGTGTTCGAAGACAACTTAAAGATGCAAATCCCAAGCCTCTTCGATATCACATATAATTTTCCATAAAGAAGTATTGATATGTTATAATTAGCCACGAGACTTCTACGGATCAAATATTAAAAAGATCTCAACGCATTAAAAAGGTTTAACAATACAAAACGTTATCTAATACACATGATACATTTCCATGACAAATCTGTTTTAATAACAGAAATCCAAACATTTGATCTGACTAGAGAATCAATACTAGTAAGATCCGATAGAAAGACAGATCCTCTGTTCAAGAATCAATGACATAAAAGTATATAAAGGAAATACAATGGCACATTGTGAATTTGGAAATCGAACAGTGGATCCTGAAAAGCACACATAATTAAATATAGATATATAAACAATTCAAAGAAATCGCAATATGTATTGCTTTGAATTCTGAAGGCATATTTTTAGAACTTGCTTAGACGAAAGAAAAATCCCTGATTAGGATTAAAGTTGCTGCCCCAGTTAATACTCCAATAAAGATGTTTAGCAAGTCTTTTTACAGCTTTAGCGTCGTTTTCTTTTGGATTAAGTTCAAATTAAAAAAAAAAACCCAAACAAACAAACAAATACTGCTTAGTACAAAATGTAACAAGCTAGACGAAATGGTTTGACTGTAAAACTGACTACAGACCGTCAAAGGCAAATTCCGTTTCCCTGTGACTGTAATATATAAACGACGTCTATACAGTCTACCACTCTGTTTAATGTTTCATTAATTTCATTAACAGCTGAAGACGAGTGAAATGAGACATCTCCTTTATGTATTGTATTGTTTTTCATTAACGTCTAATACCAAAGCCTTAAACAATTATTTGAAACTTAATAATGTTCACATAAAACTAGCAAATAACCCTCTTGCAACTTATAACAATCAAATGCATTTTTGATTTGCCCAATATGTGAACGCATGCAACATTCGGGAACAAAATACCATAATATCAAATTTATTGTTTTTCCCGGAAGAATATATACAGACTTCTGACTGCATTCTTCAATCAAAAGTCTTTTAGTAATTACTTTCTCTGCACTTCTGCTCATAAAAGATGGTATGTAATATTAAATTGAAAAGTGATATATTCGATGGTAGAGTTCATATGCACTGTAGTTAAAGTGCAAATCTGTCAATGGATCAAAAGTACAACTAAAGCAAAACAAAGCAGTTGTTAACTATTATCTTTATATATCTGTTTTGTCAGTTCATAAAAAAGTATTTAGTGTTGTAAATTTACTAAAATTGCCAAACCAATTGATAAAAGGGATAGCTTAATTGAATTAAAAGTTATTACTTCGTGCCTGTAACCCTTGTTGTTGACCAACTATATACAATGTATATAAATGTATAGTGCCGAAAAAAGCGGAGGCGTCACTGAATTTGGTCTCATATGCGTTTTTTTCATTGCCAAATTGACAAAACTTTACACCATCAATTAAGAACAATGCAAGGATTTAAACAATTACAAATTAACCTTATCGAAAATGTACATTAATTTATTAAGTTTAAAGATAAAGAAAACGCATTCTCATTTTTATACATAGGCGAAGGGGGAAGGTTGGTACCTATATTTAAACGTTTAAACACGCTGTATTTGTTCGCACCGGTCCTAAGTTAGAAATCTGATGTTCAGTAGTTGTCGCTTGTTGATGTGGTTCATTTTTGTGGCCCTTTGGTAGCTTTCTGTTTGGTGTGAGCCTAGGCTCCGTATTGAAGATCGTACTTTAAAATATAATGGTTGACTTTTACAAGTTGTGACTTTGAAGGAGAGTTGTCTCGTTGACCCGCATATATCTATAGAAATACATTTAGCTCGGCATATTGGAAACAAAAAAATCCATTGATATAATGAAATCCTACACTAATACGGACAACATAAATTGTTTACTTCTGAAATGCCAATCTCTTTTTTATTCATAAGCCTTTGTTTGATTACTATTTGCACTCATGGATAACTTTACATTCATTCATTTCGTTCAGGTTGTCAAGAAATACATCTATATAAACAGCTATTTTCGCTATCAATACAAATAAACGAGAAAACCTCAGACGAATTCATCCAAGAATAATAGTTGTTTCTGTTGGCACAAGTGACCATAAGATACGAAAATTATTCGTTTACATCAACATCTTCCTTGTTCAATTTTTAAAATGAATATTTTTTGAAATAATAAAGCACAATTTTAAAAAGAACAGCCAAACTCGTCTATAGTTTTTATCAAAAGTACAAAACTGTTCTTTTTGAGTCAGAGTAATATGATGGAAGAATACAATATATTGTTCTTAAATATCTTCTAAAATTCAATAATTCAAGATTAGGCGGAGGGTTGAGCATTAACCATGTTTCATCTAGCAACATTCTTATATGCCCGCCCCAAGTCTGGCGCGTGTAATTAAGTGATTGTCTTTTGGGTCATGTCTGTTTTTCGTTAGTTTTTCTCATTTGATTTCACAAATATTTTTTTAAATCAGTTTTTTTAGATGCATGGCTATTCGGCAAGGGTTTATCTCATTATCAAAGGCCGTACACTAACCTACAATTGCTTTCAATTATCTTCATCAATTCAAGTCTGGATGATACTTGTATCATTGCCAAAAAAACTTCACCTTTTAATTTTTTAAGTTCGAGAAACCTAGAAGAAAGTTGAAAACCCTTTTGTTCTTGCCAATTGTTTTTCTTAGATAATAGAAAAGTAAATCCTTCTTGGCCATCCATTTCTAATGCCTGCCAATTCTAAAATTTGTCGAATGGAGTTTGAACCTTCGTTAAAGTAAAATTACCTTATTCATATTATTCATAAACTGAACACTTGCGACAAAAAAATCAAGAAGAGAGGCGAATGATACCACAGGAACATTCAAGCTCATAAGTAAAAAATAAACAGAAAACGCTACGGTAAAAATAGTAAAAGACAAACAGACAAAAAGACAAACAGCAGGATATAAAACACAAAATAGAAAACTGAAGACTAAACAACACTAACCCCATAAGAAAACCGGGGGATCTCAGTTGCTCTGGGAGAGTACGCAGATCCTGCCCCAGATGTGGCACTCGTCCTGTTGCTCGAGGAAGTACAAACCCGGTGATAAATCTAATTTGGTAGATTATATTCGGGTGTAAGATTGTAGTTACAACGATTTGAACATAGCCATTGTCATATGTGAAACAGATATTCCGTTACCGTCATAATTACACCTTATGTAAGAATCCGGGGTTTTGATTGGTTAATAGCCAGTGTATTTTTCACCAATTTACTGTTATCAAATGAATATCGTTCATTTTTAACGCCGCCGGGGTATTTGCTAAAAGGATATGCCTTTTTTACCCTCTCTGCCGTGGTATTTGCCAAAAAATACTCTATCCGACTGGACGCTTGTAACGTCACGATCATCAATGCATTTAAGTACATTAACATTCGGTGTAATTAAACAGATATATCATGTTATTGAGGGGTATTTGCGAAAAATACCAGTCTTGAGAATGAATTTCCCTCGCCTTACGGCTCGTGAAATTTAACATTCTCTCGACTGGTATTTTTCGCAAATACCCCTCCTTAACATGATATATCTGTTCAATATCCTTTATTATGACATCGTAGGGATGATTTCAAATTCACCACTTGAAAATCTTGGTTTAATGGTGTCTTTGTGAACAACAACACTCCATCAAGAAAATCATAATAGGAAACGTAATCCCTGGAATTTCATATAAATCGTGAGACATATATTTCATATGCAGTGCTACTTGAATGATGCTACATAGAAATGGAAAGTTCATAATTGTGAAGCTGAAATAATCTCTTTTGTCACAATGTTGTGATCGCAACCAACCATAATTGTTTTAAATTCATAGACGTAGTTAAAGATACGATGCAGACTGAAATTTTATTGATGTAACTTTTATTTCAAGTTTGATGGAATAGACCCTTTGTTCTCATAGTATGAGGACAAATCATGTCATTTAGCCTCCTAGTTGCCTTGCAATCATTCTAGGACATTCAAAAGTTATTCGTCTGAAATCAAAACACCATTTTGATTTGACATTTTAATCATTTTTTTTTCAATTACAACACATCATTATCAATCGTAACATAGCTTTATTTAATTTTAAGATGCCATGATTTAATGATTAACAATTGAAAAGGTCATATCATTTCATTTTTTTAGGACTTTTATTTTATTAAAAACTTTGGTCATTTGATCTTGCAATCTCTAGAGACTGTTCATAACTTTGATATCCACTCTGACGTAAAGTGTCGTTAGTATGATTCCCTGATCATATTAAAAAGTAATATTTCATTACGTTACATTTTTTTCTACACGAAAAAAAGTAGTTATGCAAATTTTAGTTTTTTTTTTATGTTAGAATATGGACTGTTACGATCATTTGGAAAAGAAAAACAATTCAAGAGTTCTATTATTGAATATGATATCTGTATTACAATTAAATTGGCAGTTATGAACGCGCCATGGACTTGGACAATCATTTACAATATTAATATGGTAGTGGTTGTCGTTTGTTGCTGTATATCATATCTGTTTTTCGTTCATTATTTTATACATAAATCAGGCCGTTAGTTTTCTCGTCTGATTTGTTTTACATTTGTCCCTCCCCCAAAAACCCTTTTGAAGTTTAATAGGTATGTCTTTGATTTGGTAAAATTATTGTTATCAGAATTCCCACTGGTATTTGTAAGTAAAAACTAAAAAAACAATGCATTATATGGTTTACCAAATTATAAAGGTTTACTGTATTATATGTACAATTATCGGTCGTCCCACTGTCTATATCACTCTGTTCAGCTCTTAATATTATTCCGTATCATGTCTTTGTGACGTCAAATACGTTGACCCGGCCTTAATAACTTTGACCCGGACATATCAGCGACGTCATAATGTTTGAACCGACGTTAATAACTTTGACCCGAACTTATCAAGTCATATTTTGTGTGCTGGTGAAACAAAGCACTTCTGAAACACGCAAATATAGCCCGATAATTCGATTATCAGATTATCTGCATATTGATATTGTAAAATATCAGCTGCTTGAAATAATATGAAGGCTTTTTGATCTCGTTCGCTACGCTCACTCGACAAAAAGCTTCATATTATGTCTCGCAGCTGATATTTTACGATATCAACATGCAGATAACCTGATAATCGGTACGTATCGGAAATATATAATTTGTTCTCCCACTCCAATTAGTACCTTTATAGAAGTTGTTTGATTTCTCGATTCTACAAGAGGTCAAGAGGTTTTGTTGAATTTATATTGTGCTACAAGAAATGTTTAAAAATTATATATCACCATTTGTTTTGCAGTAAAACGATTACCAAAGCGAAAACCATTTTAGAACTTCACTTCAGAAAATGTCATCTGATTGAAGACAAAATTGTTTACTGGAGCGTCATTAATCATAAGCAGTAAGCTTAACATCCTTGATTACTGTTAAAACGGTTAATAGGAAACTGTTGGAGAGTTTTGACCAAGAAAATAAACAATCTACGTGCTGTCAGTATTCCTATACATATAGACAATGACTGTTAAGAGTGTTTAAATATCAGCTGTATTTGTACGAGATTAAGAAACAGGTGTAATGCAAGCTTGATTTTCTTTTTTTTTTTTTGTATGAGACCTTGTCTTTTTATTGGTATATTTTATGTGATTAATGCCAACCTGATGACTCAAGCCTTTTCCTCTGTCAAAGAAAGGAGAAGAGTTTTGCGTTCAAAAATATGTTGAATTCCCGCCACATTATGTATGTGTGTGTGTCCAAAGCCATGAACCCGTTTTTCAGTGGTTGTCTTCTGTATTTTGTTTTAGTATATACAAATCAGGCCATTGTAGTTCAGCAGGTAAGTCCAAAATATTAGTATAATTGATCACTTCATGATAATAGCATGAAATTTTGTACAGTGTTAGTTTTTGTGCTAGTAGATATTGTTGATATAGAGCCAGGAAAAAATTCCAACATGGCCGCCAAAAGTTAAGATGGCCAACACAATTTAATGGGAATACAACAACATATGATTGACAAACTCAAGAGTTCATGATCAGTACATATTGACGTCTTGTTTCCAAAAGAAGTTCAGGATATTCGTTTTCTAAAATATTACCAGGTTTTCAGATTTTTTTTTACATTTCTTCTCGCAATTAATATTTACATCTACCCCGTGTAACATCTACAAAAGGCGTGAAAATATGAAATATGAAAACTAATTAAAATTTTGATGTATTGTTTAAATCATTAGTTTGATTGTTGCCATATTATGGAACACTGTTTAAGCATTAGAATAAATACTAAAAACGGTGAATTTTAAAAATCGAAAAGCCTTCTTTTATTGAAATGTTTGACCATACCCAAACCTATATCGACTGAATGCTTTCAATTTCAATCACATACAATTTTAAAATAATTTTACAATAATCTGATATAAATCAGTAGTATTAAAATACATACTAGCAACAGTAGTATACTGCTGTTCAAAAGTCATAAATCGATTGAGAGAAAAACAAATCCGGGTTACAAACTTAAACCGAGGGAAACACTTCAACTATACGAGGAAAACAACAAAACAACACAAAAACTGAAGTGCAACAAAACCAAACGCTAACATACAAGGAAACGGAGTATTTGATAACAACTGCCATATTCCTGGTTTGGTACAGGATATTTTAAGAAAACATGGTGGGTTGAACCTGATTTTTGGGCTAGACAACCGTCCCTCTTATATGGCAATGTTGAGAAAAATATCGCTAAAATGACAAAACTGCATGACAGGAATACAGAACGAACAAACGCAAGAATTTTCAGCACAGAGAATCACATATATACATAATATAATAATACATTACTTACATATGTAAAACGCAGAATAACGACGAACATCTTTCATTAACAACAGTACAGAACTCCACAGACACTGGCGTATTTTTGTGGCGTATATATAATTTTGAAATTCATGTAATTTAATGAAACGGGATCGAAAAGTTAACAATTACATTCACAACACTAGTCCAAACAAATAAATATCATGATAATGACCGCATTGAAAGGCTATTTTGAATTTATGCTGTGACGACGTCATAATTATTTGGACTAACACAATACTAGCTGTATTCATGGGAAATGAAAATTTACTCAACTATTCTGCTAAACAAGCCCTTTGTGAAGTATACCGACAATACATAATTCAAACCACTAACGATAAGACATAACACGATATCAAACCAAACCCACAATAGAAACATTATAACTATAGACATAAATGATGGATGCATCAATACCGACACACGTCGTATTGCAAAGCAAATTGACACTCGGCAAAACAGTCATATTCGGGATAAGTTCACGTTACGTACCTATTAGACAGACGTCATAAATGTTAAACATTCGTACATTTAACCGTCTGGCTCATCGAATGCCATGTCTGTTGCTTCAGTTTAGAAAAATAGAATGTATAGATTTTCCAGAACAAGTCTATCAATCTTTTTAAGTAAAAAAAATGTTCGTTGACTCAAATATATTTAACCTTCTTATATCCAACTACTATATTGCTTTTTTTCATCTCATCCTTGTTTTATACCACTGCTAGTTGATAATGAATATAACAATAAGATGTGGTTTGATTGACAATGAGAATCACACAGATAGCCACCAACCAGAGTCCACGTAGACTTAAGACTATAGGTCACTGTACGGTCATGCAACAATGAACAAAACACTTATTTGATATGCAGGATGTTATATTGATTAATATGGGCAAACTTTTAACCTTAGTTTATGCTTTGTTTATACAACGAACACCAAAGTCACGCACTCCGATACCAAATCAATTACTCAGCTTGAAATGAAAATAAATATTAATCATTCTCGATGATAAGAAATTAAGTACTAGTTTTGATAATGAAAATCGGCCATTTGCAAAATGACAATCTAGATTCCAATTACTATTTGCATACACTATTAGCTTTCTATTTACAATTTACAATTAAGCCGACAAAGACGAAAAACGCTTAAAACAACTACTTTCACGCACAGTGTCGTTGGCCGTAAAACGTTTGTTAGTTGTAACTTGTTTGTCAACGGCTATGGTTTTATGCTCACTCAGTCTATCAGAGGCCTCCCAGGGGGAATTGAGATAATCACTTGTTACACATTTCGATACATAAAATGAAACTTTCTGTTTACAAAGCTTTAAAGGAATTTGTTTTAAATATTTTTTTATACCATCACTTACAACAGTGTAATTTTTGAGAATGTTCAAAGCTGATATCATAATAATAAAAAAAAATGTTTATCCATTGTAAAAAGACTTTATTGATTAAGAGAAAAAATACATTTACGATGTGATCATTTAAAAATGCATATACATGTGGTTTTTGTTTGTGGAGAGTTCCGGATAGTTAAAAAGTCTTTTAATTTGTTTGTTTAATACCATAAATCGATTCATTCATTTAAATATCTGTCAGTTTACCTTAGCTTCAAGTCCCACATAATTTCTCACGAATTTTGTATTTTTCTTACAAAACTTATATTCCTGTGATGTATTCTTTTATTGAAGATTAAATATTACACCTTTTTTTTTGGTTTTGTTTATGTCTCGTTGACGATTAAGACAATCTGACTACCCCTTTATTCATATTAAAAAACATACGAGATGGCATCACTACAAATTCATGACACAAAATGACAAAATAATTTCAAGTTTCCTATGTACACAAAATTTTACATTTTACCAATACAATAACGCAAATGCAGATTTAGTTTTAGTCCTAGTCAATGAATGGCCGTAGCTACACTGTTATGAATTTCATTCGATATGAATTGAAAAACATCACAAAGACTTCCTTGAAAGAATCAGTTGTTCTGCTTGATCCCGCATGTTATTAAACTTAATGTTTTTTCATTATATGTTATATCTAAATAAAAGCCATAACTTTACAAGTTTACGGTAGTTCTGAATAATTGATGTTTCGTTTCAATCTCCAATTTTAGGTTGATGCTTGCCAGAAAAGGGTATTACATTCTTAACAGAATAGTGCCATGTATCGTTCTTCTGACATTATTACCAATTGCATGATTAAAGTTGAGAATGGACATGGAGAATGTGTCAAAGAGACAACAACCCGACCATAGAACAGACAACAGCAGAAGGTCACCAACAGGTCTTCACTGCAGCGAAAAAATCTCGCACCCGGAGGCGTCCTTCAGCTGGCCCCTAAACAAATATATATACTAGTTCCTTGTATTTCATCATGCATAACAGGAGATGCATTTCCTGTCTATGTACCGCCGTTTGTTATAGACGGTACCAAGAGGTTTAACTCCCACTGCTTCATATGAAATTATCATGACTTCGCAAAAAAAGAAGGAGAGGGAACCAAAGGTACAATCAAAATTCATTGCCCCTAGACATAGTTTGCTATCAAATGGATTATAGAATGTAAAACTTAAATGTAAAATTTGAAAAAAGGACAACCTACGGCCTGATTTATCATAAATCCTAAACAATAAACGAATAAGGTATTTGAAACCAACTACAAACGACAACCTCTGGATTACAGATTTGAGGAAAGCAAATCAGTAAAGAAGTTGGCGGGGTTAATAGATATAAGAAGATGTGGTATGAGTTCATGAAACAACTCTTCATCTAAGTCTAAATTTGAAAAAAAAACTATTCTTGGTCAAAGTATGGCCTTCAACATCGAGCCTTGGCTCACACCGTACAGAAAGCTGTAAACAGCGCCATAAATGACTAGTGTTACACTATTTAAAGTTTTCTTTCAAACAGAAAACCAACGGTCAAATCTATTTAAATAACGAGAAACACTTATGAACAAACGACAACCACTGAACAACAGGACACCTGGACAGGACAGATGCAAACACATGCAACGTTTTAACATGCGCCAACCTTCATCCTTACCTAACACGGTGGTATAACATTACAATATAGACAGACACACTATGAGATATCAATTCAAATGGCTTAACTTGATCAGAAAGAAACATCAACAAAACAAATAAAAAGTTAAATCACAAAAATACTGAACTCCGAGGAAAATTCAAAACGGAAAGTCCCTAACCAAATGGCAAAATCAAATGATTTTGATTTTGTAAACAAGTAAACATACATATTTTGCATGTTTGTAAGAATTCACAGCTTCCACTAACCATAGACAGTGCCGTAACAGCACAACATAAAAAACAAAACTTATTGGTGACCTTCTGCTGTTGTTTATTCTATGGTCGGGTTGTTGTTTCTATGACACATTCCCCATATCCATTCTCAATTTTATTAAGCTATACAAATCAATTGGAAATTGCCATACTTATCGGACCGGTCCTACACACGATATACAACTGTTACATATAAAAAAAGACAAAATACACAAGGTATTGATGGCTTTATTGACAGTTAGTTTAAAACCAACGTTTAGCCGTTTAGCTAATAAATAAACCATGTTATTAATAATCAGTAGAAGTGGTGTTTTGTTAAGATTATTATGAGGTTAAGCCATACACTTTATAACATTGGTAGCGGTACAAAAATAAGTATTATAACTAATTGAAAATAACGCTTAGAAAAATCACGTACGTTCGAAGTGCTTTTCTGCATTTACTTTCATCGAGAAAGCGCAAATCAAAAATATTGAAAGACCTAATCAAGCGAATAGCTATCTGATCAAAATAAAAGATACACACAAATACATTCATCTATGGTCAACTTTGCAGAGGGATATAAAACTCAATTTTCTGAATGATTTCCTTATACTTCAATGGAGAATTTAGCAAACAGCGCAAATTAAATCAGTTTAATGTTTAATAGAGTTTTATCTTGGAGTGATAACAAATGCCAACAAACATACTTGTGTCTCAGAGAATATGGGTTTCTCTAATACTATCTTTTTAGTACTCTTTTTAATTACTTCTTTGTCCTCGATAGCAATTTAATAACAAATTCTCTTTGGTATAGTAGAAAAAATCAGAACCAATACTCCATACATTTTATTCCCAAGAGGATTTTCTAACTTTCCTTCAATCTTTACCTTAATTTTCTGTATAACTTACTGTAAACCAACTTATTTACGCGACTTCCGCGAAATGAAAAATAGAAATAATATAAATTGTGGCGAATATGAAAAACTTGCATTTCCCTTTTTAAATAGCATTAAGAAAATTGAAAATCGCAAAATTACATCGCCGCGAACTGGACTAAAAAGGACTAAACGTAAAATGAACTATCGCCGCATTTTTTCGCCTGTCCCAAGTCAGGAGCCTCTGGCCTTTGTTAGTCTTGTATTATTTTAATTTTAGTTTCTTGTGTACAATTTGGAAATTAGTATGGCGTTCATTATCACTGGACTAGTATATATTTGTTATGGGACCAGCTGAAGGACGCCTCCGGGTGTGGGAATTTCTCGCTACATTGAAGACCTGTTGGTGACCCTCTGCTGTTGTTTTTTATTTGGGCGGGTTGTTGTCTCTTTGACACATTCCCCATTGCCATTCTCAATTTTATCTACGAAAACACGTTGTTTTACAGTATTCATACACGTTCAGTATGAGTAATTTCGAGCATTATTGTCGATATAATGCAATTTTATGCGACTGTCATAAAAGTGAGAGGTTTAGCTAGCTAATCCACCATTTTCAACATAAAGAACCGCTTGTACCAAATTGTTTTCTATTCGTTTGATGTGTTTCAGCTTTAAATTTTGCTATTTGATAAGGGAATTTCCGTTTTAATTTTTCCTTGGAGTGCTTTATTTTTGTTGATTTACTTTTTTTCTTTTTTATAAATGTTAAAAGATGCATCAAGACAGCATGCGGGAGGAATTTTTGCAAATTTTGAGAAATTATGAAAGACGTAAATAAACTCATCATAGATATCAGGATTACATTTTGTATTTACGCCAGACGCGCGTTTTGTCTACAAAAGACTCATCAGTGACGCTCGAATTCCAAAAGGTAAAGAGGCCAAATAAAGCACGAAGTTGAAGAGCATATGAAGGACATTGTTCACTAAAAGAAAAAAATATGTTGAAAATAATTATATATATAGATAAGAATAGTTTTTCATACACAAATTCAATCATTTTTGTGTTAAAATTCAAAATTCAATATTGTCTCTAACAGCTATGTGTACCACTAAACATCAATTTGATGATATGGAAATATAGAAAACTTTTCCATATTTTTATAATATATATATATATATATATGACTCATTGGTATTTAAATTCCAGTACGTTAAAGCTTTATAGTTTTGACACTTTGAGTGAAATAATACAAGAGACATATGGACCCCACTCCTTTTACTAAATTGATGACTCCCCATACTCAATTGAAATGCATTGACCAATAGTTAAAGAAAAATCTTCATTTTCCTCATGAAGACATACATTCATTTTAATATAATATTTCATTTGTTTATATCGTAAAATGGAGGTTTATTACTTATTGTCAAATTCAATCCCATGCAAATATGTCCTTAAACCATTTTATTGTTATTTCTAAGAAGAAAAAGATAAATATTCTCTAAGGCGAATTTCAGGGTATAATGACGTTAACAATTTAAGGATTGATATCTCAATAGAAAATAGATGGATATGTGTGTTAATGTTCGTGCTAATTGGTTTGTAAATCTTCAATACAGCTTTACGTTATGATTATCTTTTGTAACAAATCCCTTGTTAATGTTCATATTCATTTTCTGCGATAATTCTACAATCGTTTCATCAATATCAGTGCTCAAAGCAAAACGATATCATCCATCTTGTAAACGTCTCTATTGGGAAGAAATGACTAAATCTTTTAAAATAGGATGTTTACAAGGACTTAGTCTATTTGTATATAAACAGTTAAAGCCGATTTTCCTATCTCATATCACGGCTGATGTGTCACTAATGAGACTAGATGTGTTTGGCTCACATTGGAGCGATCAGTCATTGATTGATTCAGAGAGAAAGCTGTTAGATATAGTTGCACTCCCTCAGTGTATGTCGATCAACTAAATACAACACATATATGTGTTTAAGGAATGACTGTAATATTTTTTCTGTCTATGAAGAAATAACATAAAAAATGTGGTGCACACTGAATAACGCGCGTAGCGGGTTATTTAACAGTGTGCACCACATTTTTTATGTTATTTCGAATAGACAGAAAAATATTACAGTTATTTCTTATAATTTAATTCTAAATTCTATTTTTAACCGTAGAACACCATGAAAAAACGTTGATGACGACACGGTCACATGACTAAATTATGTCTATGGGCTAATAACAAAATAACGACAGCCAATCAGAAGACGCGTTACATCCAATTAAATGATTATTAGATATATCCACGACCCCGACTGGTTGTATCTTATTCGAATCTAATAATTTGCATATCCCTTTGATAATTGTTTTGCCTCTCTTTTATACAGTGATATTATGGTTGTACAAAATAGTAGCATTTAAAAATTTTTGGAGGTTTTTTCCGCAAATTTGACCTTATGGCCCACGGAAAAGCAAGATTCATTAGGGATATTCAAAAGTTATTTAACAAAGATACTGAACTTCGAGGAAAATTCTAAACGAAAAGTCCCTAATCAAATGGCAAAATTAAAAGCTCCAACATATCGAACGAAAAATTTATACATTTAATTGAATATTGGTGAAATAGAAAAATCATACTTGGTTTTATTTTACAGTTGTTTGTATCTGACATTGCCAAATGTATGAAAACAATCAGTCATCATATACTGTTGCTTTTTGTAAATTAAATAGTAACTACAAAATCTTGTTCCTTATGTTGATAAACGGATAAAAACTTAATGTAAACAAGGAAAACAAATCGAACAGTTACCGAATTAGCTTCCGTAATATGACATAAATGTCCCATTGTAAAATTGCGTTTGGTTTTATTAGTCTTTTCCTTATTGAGTTACAATTTCAACATATGTAAAAAGTAAAATAACAAAAATATCGCACTCCAAGGAAAATTCTAAGCGGAAAGTTGCTAAGTAAATGGCAAAATCAAAAGCTCAGGCAGACAAAGTAACGATAAACTGTTATTACCTTAGTTTAACAAAGGAAAACATGCGTTTGAACAAATCTGTAGATTGTTTTGGATTTTTAAAGGGATAGTCTCGGTATAAAGAAACTGTCATTTCCAAGAAAATTAGTAAATTTGAAACCCAGAAGCAGACGAACAATTACAGTTAAATTTCTTCAAACAATGGACCTGTTTTAGTATATTACTGAACAACTCGTAAACATACAAGGCTTCATAATTCAGAGTTCTAGAAATGTGTTTAGTTTACACAAGACAAACCACTGTCGTTCGTTTTAAAACATTATGGAGGTTATAAAACCAACAATTCCGAAAAGTTGGTTTCTCATTTCGACATCTATCTGTTGGACTTGATACAACTTAGTGTGTCGATTAATATCCAGCTAGGATAATAGCCGTAATAATTAATGAAAAGTCATCTAAAAAGAGTAGTGTAAACTAAAGGCTCAACCAGGAACGAAACGTCATCAACAGGAACATCGACCATTTAGATATAAAACTAATTTCATTTACATGAGTTTATAAAATGTGAATCAGGTTAAGTACTAGAAATTTTAAACGCTGTAACTGAAACAATCTAAGCACAGCATACACAGCAAGCCAATAACTGTCAACCACAGCTCGGAAAAATAATTTGATAACGATATACATGACATATGCGTCCTCTAACCAATGGAAACAGTGATAACAAAATATACTTATCTCGGGGTTCTTTGAAATGTATGACTAATACAATTTCAGAAAATTATTTTTTTTCCTTGTGAAGGATCAGTTTCATTATCAGAATCAATGTACTACATAGAAATCTATTTGTAATGATATCTCTTCATTCAGATAACAGAATGAATAACCTAAAAAGTACAGGTACACTTGTACTTATCCATAGAAACAAATTGAGAAAAAAATGATGTAAATATTTTAAATGATACGTTTATTATTTATATATGTATTCTATTAAATAAATTAATTAAAAATAAACTAGCTCTGCTACGAAAAGCTCGAAAATTATAAACTCAAATGAATATTTAAGAAAGAAAGAAAACAGTGTGGCGGAAAATGAAATAATAAATGATCTATTGAGTAAATTAAAAGAGCCCAGGAAAATGAAAGTACAAATTAACTGTTTAATATATTTAAAGATTGGAGAAAAAAATGAAAGAATAAATGGTCTATTGAATAAATTTAAAGAGTGGAAGAAAACAAAAGTATAAATGAACTATTAAGTTAAAGGTAAAAAAGAGGAAGAAAATAAAAGAATAGATGAACTAGTGAGTTAACTAAAAGAGTGGGGAAAAATGAAATGATAAATGATCTATTGAGTAAATTACAACAACAGTGGAAGAAAATTGAAAGTATAAATGAACTATTGAGTAAATTGTAATGTTAACTACTTACTCTTTAATGGCATCAGACATGCTCATCCGTTTGATTTCTTTATGAAATCTGAGAGTTTCGACTTGTCGTTTTAACTCGTCCCTGTCCATTCCAAACATTGACATGTACCTTTTCTAAAATATGCTCGTGGATTAAAGAAGAAATTGTAATCGTGTACAATAGAAATTCATCAAAATTTATGATTCCTTCGGCGATCAATAAATGATCATTTTCAGTTAATTAAATTGACCGTACATCACATCCTCATACTAAACAATAGACTAAGTCAAAATGTAATTCCAATAATATGTGACTTGAAAACGCTAGTAGCAAACAAAATTAAAAATAATCCGCAAGTTTTGTCAACATTCGGTACTAAGCACGTTAAATAAGATTGGTCAATTGGTCTGTAAAATGCGTATCGGAATCTGAAAATAAAGCGTTTGCTTAATCAGGTATCAGTAGCAGAAATGAAGGTTTCCAAGTATAACAGGGAAATTGATCGATATCCTGGTTTTAGGAAACATACACAGAGATTTATAGTATTGACACAGTTTCAGTGTATAGAGATATGACCAAAACACATATTCCTTAAGTGATTTGGGAATGTATAAAAGATAGCAATATATCGGGAAAATGAAGCTTCTAATCTGTCTTTGCATTTTGTTAACAAATTTGAGATAACAGTAGTTTATCTCATAAATATATAAGAAGATTAAAATGCCATGAAAAATAAGAAGACAGGGGGAATTATATCAGCTCCAAAAAATGTTACAAAGTATGCGTTGACAGGGAAACCGTCTCCTTCTTAGCATGCATCAACAACCTCGCTACATAAGCCACACTCAATCAAAATGTCACAAACCAGACTATAAGTTATTCAAATTATAAAAAAAGAGCATCCACGTTTATGAACGATATCACACAACAAAGAAGTAATATCGAGATAACTTAGAAAACTAAAACAATCTTGTTCATGCTTAATTTTTAGTACTAATTGCATGGCAGTGCAATAACGGATGTATTAGGTACACAACAACGAGACTATCCGATAATTCAGGTTAGAATTTGGTCACTCTCTTTGAAAATAGTCAGGTGTCTAAACAGTCAGCTTGTAATTTTTTCAGTTTTCCCATAGTCTTAAGACTGTAAATATTAATACATATGCAATCAACACAAGCTTCTCCAAATTACAACAAAACTAAAATAAATTATAAATTACAAAAAAATCTGGATTGGTTTTTCATTGGATAAATGTAAAACTAGTTATGTTAAATCTCATGCTCTGTTTTCATATCGATTCAGTGGATTAAAAAAACGAACAAAACCGATCATGTAATATACAACTAATGAGATACAAAATATTGTCATCGTAGAAATTTTTTCAATTTATATGTACCAGCTTTAGACATAGGACTTCAAACTAGGCTCACAAAGCTTTCCGTCCTGTTTCGCAGCAAGAACACACAAATTGTAAATGTTCTGAAAAGGTCTGCATTTCATTTCTATTCTAAAAATTAAGATTGACATGTTCTCGTTTAGTTTGTTTAAATTCAAATAGTTTGGTATTTTGATAAAATTCCGGACGGCGTAAGCCGGACCACAAGAGGGACACCAAATGAAAGACATGTGGCTTGTAATACGTTAATAGTTTTAATAGCATTACTCTTTGCACAACATAGAACAATATGTGTTCATCATATACAATTAACTTAAGTAAAGGCAGCAGTAATTTACTGAAGTTAAAAAATCGCAGATCGATTTATTGCAAGCAGATACAGATCAAAATTTTAAAAAAATCAGAGGGAATTAATATATAAACTCTTAAAAGGTCGAGACCGGAGTCGAATTAAAAATATCAAAATCTAAAATATCAAAAATAAATACGATACCTGTAACGTGTATAAAAGTTAGCTGATTTCAGGATACCAAGCCTTCACTCTGAACTAACGACTTGGCAGATAACAAAACACAACCGTGCACACCAAAACTATATATAAAGAGTAGTGAATAATCAATTAAAGAATGCTCACAGTTACTGAGTATCAAGCTTAAAATTCCAAAATATACCGATAATATGAACTCATGTCAACCAATAATTCTATTTTCATTTTCATTTGTGAACACCCTCCCCCCCAAAAAAAACAAACCTCGAAGGAAAATTCAAAACGGAAAGTCCCTAAACAAATGACAAAATAAAAAGTTTAAACACATTAAACCAAAGGATTCAACTGCCATATGTGTCATTGTAGAGACGACGCGCTATCACGTTAACTTTTGATGACCGTCCATTTTATTCACATTGCATCATCACGGTCACTAATAGAAAGTTTCATTTGGAAGGACAAAATTTCTACCAACTAATAATACATATTAAATTTATATTTTAGGTCTTTGTACTGTTTACAATTATTGTCTGATTATTCAACCTAGTGAGGTTTTGATAGCTCTTAAAGTGCTTAAATCTAATCAAAATTTATTTCCTGAAAGGGAAGACTATGAATTTTTCATAAGTTGAGGACACATAAGCCACACGTCAATATTTTCACAAAGTCATGAATATAATCACAAAGCATGAAATAACTAAGTTATAAATAAATTTATGTCTACAAAAAAGGTTTATATAAGATAGAGAAAATATCTCGAGTGAGATAATAAAAACAGAATTCAAATGTACAAATGTTACGACAAAAGGTTGAAAATAGCTTATTAAAAATGGGTAAAAAATTCACACACAGGGGTAATAGGACTTTCTTATAATCATAAAATATGATAGTACACGGAAACATGTAAATTTATGACAAAAACAACTTCCCACATAATCGAAGCATTATATATATATATACTAGTATATTTATTAAATACAAATGTTTTTAACACTGTAAAAGGGCAAGACAATTAAATCACTTAATTGCATATATGACGCACAATAAAAATGTAAATCTGCTTTTGAATTGCATCCCTTTGTCCATAAGATACTTTTGCTAAGATGGGTTTGTAGAAGTATTAATTTGTAATCAAATTCCAAATGGATGTATCATGAAGTTAGGTTAAGACGTATAGTTTTGAAAATATTTCATCAACACAAAATTTAACACATGGCAACACATATGTTAGAGACAATATGTAAATTTAGTTATAAGATTAATATTTATGTTCTTCGAACGCAACTTCGAATAAATTTTCAAAACGGTCATATTTCTGATTAGTCAATCTGTTTTTGTTTTACGTTCTTTTTCACGTTTTAATGGGTTTAAATACAATTTGAAAATCGATAAGGAGCAAAATGATAATAGATGATATTGGTGTTAAAAATCAGATTTGAGGAAATAAATTAGTTTGAATAATTAAATCATTCTTTTTTCAGAGTATACATAATTGATAATATATCATCTTGTTCCAACCTCAATCAATTATGTTAGAATATATAGATTTTAATATAATAATACATTTCATAACCGCTATGTTTACATTTTTTTGTACATGCCTATCATAGGTCAAAACCTTCTTCATTGATTTCTTTGATTATATTTAATAATTTATTTTTGGATTTAACGCGTCTTATGATTGGCTGACGTTGTTTTGTTTTTCAGCTCATAGACATAATTTAGTCATGTGACCGTTAAGTCATCAACGTTTTTTCATGGTTTACTCCGGTTTAAAATTGAATTTAGAATTGAATTATAAGAAATAACTGTAATATTTTGTCTGTCTATTCGAAATAACATAAAAAGTGTGGTGCACACTTACAGAAACCCGCTACTCAGGTTATTTAGGTTTATTTCTTCATAGACAGAAAAAAATATTACAGTTATTCCTTAACTGTTTTGGCTGTATTTAGGATTTGATGTTGATGAAAAATAAAAAGTTTGATAGTATGGTAAAAGAAATGACTGGTTTAAGTAATATGTTCCAGTATAGTTTCTTTTAGCATTACGTATTCTTAAATAAAATTTGCTTTAACATCGGCTACAGATCATTCTGAAACAATGCTACAGTTTTAAGTTTTTCCTCTTTGTAGTTTCGATTTTTGAAACTCAGAATTGTGAGTACTAATACAAAGGTAAATGCGCGGATTCACCATTATGATAATTTCCGTCTGTATAGTCTTGCAAATTTTTTAGATGCCTACACAAAAAAAGTTGTTTTATTTATGTGTTTTCCTCAGCACCATGAAACCACCATTTAATACGACAGGTCTTACTTGAAGACGTTGTTTTATAGTATTTTATTTTATCTATTTCTTCAATTTGTGTGAATTCATTTGGTACTTTTGGGCTGCACCAGTGTTTATTTTTTTAACAGAATTGATTGGATATTGCTAACCTTTTTTTCGCAGTTATATTTTTTTATACTTAAACTATGTAAAACAAAAACATCAAATATCACTGTCATTTGGATATAGACCAATGACAAAGAAATGAAGTTGTTATAAGCATCCATCGAATGTTGGATGTGTACTGATTGATAATTTTGTCTTAGATGCATGCATTTTTATTAGTTGTTAGTGGCTTTGAACTAGCTCTCAGGAACTGCGAGTACGCTCAGATCTGTACTTAGTGTCTTTTTGTTGTTTAGAATTACAAGTACCCGGCCACGTCCACTTGTATTCTTAGTATTTGTATTTTTATCCATCTGATGAGTTAAGCCTTTTTCAACTGATTTTTATAGTTCGTTCTTATGTTGTACTGTTGCACCAATGTCCCAGATTTAACCCCGACACATTCTGTATGTATGTGCCTGTCCTAAGTCAGGAGCCTGTAATTCAGTAGTTGTCGTTTGTTAATGTGTTACAGGTATGTTTTGAATTTTTTTTGTGTACATAAATTAGGCTGTCTGTTTTCTCGTTTGAATTGTTCTACATTGTCATTTCAGGGCCTTTTATAGCCGACTATGCGGTATGAGCTTTACTCATTGTCGAAGGCCGTACGGTGACCTATCATTGTTAATTTCTGTGCCATTTGGTCTTTTGTATAGAGTGATATCATCACTAAAGAGACATTAATTGTCGAAATGCGTATATTGTGCAGACAATTTGATATCATTAATACCATTATCAGGTAGGCCTTTTATTTTCTCGTTTGATTTGTTTCACATTTTTCATGTCAATGCCTTTTATATCTGACTATACTGTATAGGTTTTTTTCTTATGGTTGAAGGTCAAAATGTGACATATAATTGCAAACATCGACGTCATTTTAACTCTGGGGAATAAATGTAACATACAAGTACCTTGTTTTATATTATTGGATTAATGTGTGGGGTTCAGTGGATTTTACTTCTTCGGATTTTCGCATGGTCATCCCCGTATATGTTTTAATCGATATGGTATGTGAAAAGAGCATATTTTCTTTAGCGTACTGTCCAAATAATGATAAAGCTTTGAATACAGAGAAATCGATTTAACACTATATACAGTTTTCAACGTTGATATAATTTGTAATTTCTAGCGCTAAATTTTGTATGTTTCTTATCGACCTTTTAACTGCACATATAATTAAAGTTGTATTTTGAAATAACTCATTTATAAAAATAACGGTATAATTATTACTTTTAACCAGAATAAACACAACAAAAAATAGAACTGCTGGGGCGATCGAAACCTATGTATCAGATACATACATATTACCCCGTTATTCTGCTTTCAAATTACCGTTATAATCATATATTTGTATTATTTATGAAAATAAGTAGCAGTTTTCGACATGTTGTTTCAAATTGTTTCTTGAAATTGCCGTTTTGTTTTGTCATACCTTAATCATAAGTACGCATTGAATTGATACCTTACTTGTTTAAATGTGAAAAAGTAATCAAAAAGGGTCAGTCGGACAAAAGAAAAGATGTGGAATAGTTCTGCTTTCTTGTGGTCAATGGTATTTTTAGTTGGTGCGATGCATGAAGATGAAGAGCCTATATATTTTGGTACAAGTATTTAATAGAAAAGATTGCAGCTGTATGCACGAGCGTAAATTGAAATACTAAATAGTATACTATTTTAGTTCTATGATTATGCATATGTATAAGTAATATGTTGTAAGAATGAGTTATGAATGAATTATACAACACACTATCCTGGTAAAAGGTATGTAAATATATATATGTATATATGTTCCTGAATAAACACAACAATGTTTATGTGAAAATGACAATGAGAATGATGGTCGTTGTATGAACGTAATCAGGTCGTAAGAAGAGCGTGACGAGGACGTAATGGGTGTGCTATAATCGTATTATGGTCTTGAACAGCGTGGTGTAAACGTGGTACAGTCGTAGTGGAAGCGTAGTTAGGACGTGTTGAGAACGTGATGGTCGTAGTGAGGTCGTAATAACGTCGCATAGAGTTACGCACGATATTGCGTCTCAAATGGTAACGTCACATTTTTACGTTTTACGGCGGTATGATCAGTGCCAATGAGACAACTCTCTACTCTACCAGAGACAATTGACATAAAACGTAATAAAATGCACTGTTTCCCCATTAAGATCCGAAACGGAAGAAGATATATATTTTGCTTTAATTAAAAAAGTTTGTCGGGAGTTGCAAGTTAAACGGGTTTAGCTAAAAAAAAATGTTTTGGTTGCTTTTAATTAATAAAGGAACAATTAGATTGAGAAATGAAACGATTATCAGAAAAAAGGTTAATTATATTCATCTCATATGTTTACAAGCTTTATATGATATGGAGAGGTATAAAGCCACGCTTCAGGCCCAATCTTATTTTCACTTTCAAGATCTATACATATGAATCTTATTGCAGAGAAGAAAAACAATCGCAGTTTTACGCTTCTCAAATTTGAAAAAGATGATTTTTTATCCTTTCGTAATTCACAACTTTTTCGCAACTTAAAAACCTCATATAAACGAACAACACCAGTCATTGGATTTTTTTAATACTTTGTGGTCTTGGTGACAGTATCTGACTATCAAGAAAATTCTATCTGAGGAAATATAAACAGACGATCCACCATAAATAGCGTCCTGAATCGACAACGTTGAAGACGTATGAACGTTCAGTGGACAAACTTGCAAGACATTTCATTTCTTTGAAAACGAAGTCGGTTTTGAATACTCAAATTATCAAAAAGTATGTAGCTGTTTCGTAGAGTTAAAGTACAATTACAGAAAAGCACTATTCAGCATGCAACAAATTTTGATTTTCAATAAATAACGTCGCAAATGAAAGTTAATTTGTTAAAAGCGGCGAAATCCAACATTGGACATCTTGCAGAAGCCGTTGCATTTTTAAATGTGGTGTTAGTGCTGCAAAACATCGATTTTGATATGGTCTATCTATGTACTTGTGTTAGCATAATTTTCAAAAACGAAATATCATGCAATCTTATATTTTAAAACCTATAAATTTTTTCTTAAATCTGACCATATTGAGCACTTTTTGTTTTTGCCAAAAATTAGTGTTTATCGTTACAGGAACGCATGTTCAGTAATATTGTAATATTTTATATATAAAGCATATCACTCTATCGAATTTTCGTGGATATATTACTCAATTTATTTCACTTGACTGGGCGGAGTTTAACCGTTTCGCTCAAAATAAACCATTTCATCTATAGATAGGTGTTTCAGGATAAACTCATCAATGAAGTGTCCAGTTATTCTTTTGTTAATTCCTTTGATGGCACTGATAGGTGATTAGAAATCAATAATAATTATAACGACAATCATCCTAATCACACACATCTTCAAATAGACTGTCCTTATGCAAATTAAAACGTAAGCTCCGCCCGATCAGTTGAAATGACATTGGTAATAACACTGTATTGAAGAACACAAATACCCCTGCTAAAGTTATTATGCGTATAGTTTGTTACGTCTGACATGCATATTTTTGACGTTTTGTCAATATGTTGTCCTTATTTTAGACTATTGTAAAATATGATAAAACAATTAGTAGTTCTTTCGGAATATTATTTACCTGTCTAGTCTAAGCATATAAATCTTATATAACTTAACTGTTATGATTTTATAGAAAAGCTGTTTATTAGTGTGAACTGGTTGATTACACGGTATTGACGCAATAACGCGCATAACGTCTGTGAGATCGTAGCACAGTCTCTCCGAAAAGAATAAACACAATCCCTATAAAAGGATTTTCGGATTATTTTCCCCCCAAATTCCAATTAATTTTGAAACATAAACAAGGATCTTGTTTTATTACAAACAAATATATTTTAAACGATATAGTTAGTTTAATTTGAAAAAGATCATTTGATTACAAAATATATTTTGACATTTTGTATTAATATATTTCTGTTCAAGGTTATTTAAGAGATAACTGTATTGTATTTGAAGCTTTAAGGACGTCCATCGATAGTTTTACTGTCGCAAATTTAGTTTACCTGGCAACGCGTAACGGAGACAGGTAAACGAGTATTTGCGACAGTAAAACTACCGATGGACGTCCGAAAAGCTTCAAATACAGTACAGTTATCTCTATTCTAATGCCAAACAAGTTCATAATTAAATTTCAATCATTATTTCAGTGTAAAATCTTCGTTAAAGAAAATTCCGCGAAAAGATGTTATCTTCTTTAGTCCCTGCACTAGATGACGTCATAGGTATGCTTCCGGCGTCAAACAGGGCGTTTTCTGGCTTCTGTGTCGCTTCAGAATGTACTAAAATTTGATAAAAAGAAGATTTTTAGGTGCAACATGTGAGTTTTTGGCTTATTATTGTAGAAATTACATGTCAATATATTTAGCAATTAAAAATGTCGGCTACCTTGATTACAGACAAGGAGATAGAGAATTTTACTCTTACTGTCATCAAATCAGAACCATTGATACAAAATAATTGCACTAGAATTATAATTAGGGGAGAGTTGAGCGGTCACAACCCATTTTCTGACGTCGGACTCAGACGTCTTTAAACTGGTTTTCACTGTGTGTATTGCCGTGTGTTTTTTTATTCTACATCGGTTAGATGTAGTAGGGGCGTTTGAGAGGTAGCAAACAAACTTTGCGCTAGCTTTCCCAAGTCAGGGGCCTCTGGGGTCAATTAGTCTTGTATGATTTAAAAAGAAATCTTAGATCATTTATATGTTTCGGAGGATAGTATGACGTACATTTTGGACCAATTGAAGCCCGCCTCCAGGAGTGGGATTTTATTGCTGTGTTAAGGACCCATTGATGCATTCAAAAGTATTTCCCGATTATTTATTTTCAATTTTTCTTTTCATCCGAGGTTTTTATGAGTGGACACATCTTCCAAAAACATGATGATCTGACGAAAACATATGTCCTATGAAAAGTTTCCCTCATTCAACATGGTATTTTATTTTAGTTTATTTTTGAGGTTTAGATATAAAAAAAAGCCATTATACACACAAGAAAAGGATTGGATAAAAAAAGGGGCTAATGTGGGGATAAATATTGATAATGGATATTTAAACAAGTATCTCACTGAAAAAGTAATTCAATCAGATTTTTTCTCATGATCGAACTCATCCGCTTTTGATTTCTTTAGATTTATGTTTCTATCATTTTAAGATTTCATAACTTCTAAAACTACTTGGTTCCAAAGAAGCATGAAAATGCACGAGTATCTATAACATGTTTAATCTAATTATAACGATGTCCCTCTAGGCCACGATCTGTCTAACCGATCTGTGAAAAAAATGCAAATTTTGACGATCGTAGTAAGTTCGTATCACGATCGTGGTGAGGTCCACAAAATCGTGATGAGCGTGACCAATTTTGAACATGTTCAAAACAATCATGGTGCGGTCTCGGCGAAATCAAGTCATAGTAGAAGCGTATTAAGTGCACAATAAGGTCTTGGTAAGATCGCAAAAGTCGCTGTACCATCGTAGCGAGAGCATAGCAAAAGCGTGATTCTTTTCGGAGAGACTGTGCTACGACCTCACAGCGACGTTATTACGGCCTCACTACGACCATCACGTTCTCACCACGACCCAACTACGCTTTTTCTACGACTGTACTATGTTTACACCACGCTGTTCAAGACCATTATACGATTCTAGCACACATATTACGTCATTGTCACGCTCTTCTTACGGCCTGTTTACGTTCATACAACGACCATCATGCTCATTCTCATTTTTACATAAAATATATAAAATCTCTCTAAGTTTTGTTTGTCTGTGTGTAATTTGGATTTCTTGTCCTTTTTCTCTCACGACCCAGCCATGCTTGACACATCTGTGTCCTCCCTGCTATCGTTTATTGAAACATCCTTATTTGTGCTTGATGGACAAGCAGTAGGTTGTGATCCAGGTTGGACTGGTAGGTTCGACTTCTCCGGTGGATCAATATTCGTTACTATCAGAGCTCCCTCTGCCCTTACATCTGCACCTCCCATCACGTCATCATATTTTGGCAGATTTTGGTGGCATGACTGTGTTGTTTCCGTGAAATCTACGTTATAATCAGAAAAGAAGGAATGGAACAGTATTGATATGGAACACACTGTTTTCGTTATTGCTGACACTACAAACTCCTCAGAGTCTGAATTGACCAGTTTTTGTGCTCGACCAGTAAAATCGAGCACACATTTTACTCGACTAGTCTCGACATTGTCTCAACTGTACTTAACTGTACTTAAGTGTACTCGACTAGGTCTCGACTTTACTTAATTAGTCTGATTCAGTACTTGATGATCTTTGTGTAGTCTGAAATGGTCTTGACCAAGGCTCGACCTGTCTCGACCTGTCTTGACTAGTCTCGACCTGTCTCGACTAGTCTTGACCTGTCTCCACAAGTCTTGACCTTTAAATTTAGTTTTGACTGGTGTAAATCAGCCCATCTAACTAAATTAAATATTGATCTTACAAAATTTAAGCTTATTAGGTAGTTTGATTTATTGCTGTGAAATGAAAGAATTTAATTTTACAATATGTAAAAAAAAAATTATTATATAAAAATTCAGATAGGCATCTTTAATTTTTTTTATAACTTTTTCAAATCAACTTGGATTGTCATCAAACTATGCAGATATCTTAGATATATATCAAGCTTACTGAATTCCATTTCATTTAGTTTTTTGTTGTATTGCTGTAAAATTTAAGAATTAAAGTAATTTTGGTAAAAAAAAAGCTAGGATTTGCAATTCGGACAAAATAGAGATAGTACACTTTAATTTTTTTAATAACTTTTTCAAATCAACCTGGATTTTCATCAAACTTTGCAGCTATCTTACATATATATCAATCTTACTGAATCCCATTTCATTTAGTTTTTTGCTGTATTGCTGTAAAATTTAAGAATTAAAGTAATCTTGGTATAAAAAGCTAGGATTTGCAATTCAGACAAAATAGAGATAGTACACTTTAATTTTTTTAATAACTTTTTCAAATCAACTTGGATTTGCATCAAACTATGCAGCTATCTTACATATATATCAAGCTTACTGAATCCCATTTCATTTACTTTTTTGTTGTATTGCTGTAAAATTTAAGAATTAAAGTAATCTTGGTATAAAAAACCAGGATTTGCAATTCAGACAAAATAGAGATAGTACACTTTAATTTTTTTAATAACTTTTTCAAATCAACTTGGATTTGCATCAAACTATGCAGCTATCTTACATATATATCAAGCTTACTGAATCCCAGGTTATTTTGTTTTTTGTTGTATTGCTGTCAAATTTAAGAATTAAATTAATCTAGGTCAAAAAAGCTAGAATTTGCAGTTCGAACAAAATAGAGATAGTACACTTTAAGTTTTTTAATAACTTTTTCAAATCAACTTGGATTTTATTAAAACTATATAGCTACCTTGGTGATCTTACTAAATCCCAGGTTGTTATTTTTTTGTCAAATTTAATGACATGGCACTATACATGATTTAATTACATCAGTACACGTGAGTTTTACAGGTAAAAAGAAAGCCCTACTTTTCTTAAACTCGTGTATTACTTATCTAGTGAATTAAAAGCCCTGCGATTTAGATTTAACAGGATGTTGCAACTTTGAATAAATGTTATTTAGAATTTAAAACTCTCTGGTAGATGTGATCTTTTTAATAAGTTTGCCCCAAGCAGAAGGTATTGCTTTATAAATCACCACAAATCAGAAGAACTATTTTAATAATTTCTAATGTTTCATCCCTTTTTGATATATTTATATAGTGTATATCAAAAGGAATAAAACATTAAAGGAATTATATAACTATTTTATATATACTTTTTCCCAAATTATGAGAAAAGATATATTTCTAAAATCGTAGCTTTTTGACCTAGGTTAATTAAGTTCTTAAATTTGACAGAAATACACAAAACAAAATAACAACCTATGATTCAGTAAGATCAATATATTGCAAAGATATTTGTAGAGTTTGATGAAAATCTAAGTTGATTTGAAAAAGTTATGAAAAAAATTAAAGTGTACCATCTCTATTTTGTCAAAACTGCAAATCCTAGCTTTTTTTACCTAGATTAAATTAATTCTTAAATTTGACAGCAATACAACCAACTTTATAACAACCTGGGATTCAGAAAGATGAATACATCACAAAGGTAGCTATGTAGTTTCAATAAAATCCAAGTTGAATTTAAAACTTTATAAAAAAAATTAAAGTGTACTATCTCTATTTTGTTCGAACTGCAAATTCTAGCTTTTTTTACCTAGATTAATTTAATTCTTGAATTTGACAGCAATACAACAAAAAACAAAATGACCTGGGATTTAGTAAGCTTAGTATACATTTAAGATAGCTGCATAGTTTGATGAAAATCCAAGTTGATTTGAAAAAGTTATTAAAAAACTTAAAGTGTACTATCTCTAATTTGTTCGAACTGCAAATTCTAGCTTTTTTGACCTAGATTAATTTAATTCTTAAATTTGACAGCAATGCAACAAAAAACTAAATGAAATGGGATTCAGTAAGCTTGATATATATGTAAGATAGCTGCATAGTTTGATGCAAATCCAAGTTGATTTGAAAAAGTTATTAAAAAAATTAAAGTGTACTATCTCTATTTTGTCCGAATTGCAAATCCTAGCTTTTTATACCAAGATTACTTAATTCTTAAATTTTACAGCAATACAACAAAAAATAAATGAAATGGGATTCAGTAAGATTGATATATATCTAAGATATCTGCATAGTTTGATGACAATCCAAGTTGATTTGAAAAAGTTATAAAAAAAATTAAAGATGCCTATCTGAATTTTTATATAATAATTTTTTTTTTACATATTGTAAAATTAAATTCTTTCATTTCACAGTAATAAATCAAACTACCTAATAAGCTTGAATTTTGTAAGATCAATATTTAATTTAGTTAGATGGGCTGATTAACACCAGTCAAAACTAAATTTGAAGGTCAAGACTAGTCGAGACAGGTCGAGACTGGTTGAGACTGAGTAGAGACAGGTCGAGACAGGTCGAGCCTTGGTCAAGACCATTTCAGACTACACAAAGATCATCAAGTACTGAATCAGACTAATTAAGTAAAGTCGAGACCTAGTCGAGTACACTTAAGTACAGTTAAGTACAGTCGAGACAATGTCGAGACTAGTCGAGTAAAATTGTGCTCGATTTTACTGGTCGAGCACAAAAACTGGTCAATTCAGACTCTGAGGAGTTTGTAGTGTGAGAACGTAGTAAGATCGTGGTATGAACGTAGTACAATCGTGGAAAGAAAGTGCTATAACGCAGTAGAAGCGTCGCAATATCGTGTTGCAATCGAAATACTCGTGGTATGGTCTTAGTGAGAACCTGATAAGCGGAGTAGGATCATGATAAAGCGTGGTGAGAACGTAGTATAATCGAAGCAGGATCATGGTAGAAGCGTAACGAGGACGCAGTATACTCGTGAAAACAACGAAAATTAACATGTTCATGCCGCTCATACCGCGACATCACCACAATCTGAATTAATTTAAGAACGCAGTGAGCGTGGCGCGATCGTGGTCTAGTAGGAATGGGGCTTAAACTTAGAAGAAGTAATATATGCAATTTTATAACGAACTTAATCACCGAAAAAACACCTGCTGAATATTTTCAGATCATAGTTGTGTTTCAAAAACTCTATCACCTCCTCAGAAACCTTCGGCATCTCTTTCCTGTTAAAAGTATTACGCTAGACAATGATATGTACGTGCGTATATGTGTATGAAAATAATGATATAAGTCAGAAAATTAAATCCAACAGTGGTAGAATAACACTTGTATGCTTACACATTTTTGTCCCCTAACGCAATTTGAACTTCCACCTTTGAACACTACAGCGCCAATCGCTTAGCTTCTTGTCAAGCGCCATAGACCACACGTCAAAATCCGCTATATGAAAATGTAACTTCAAAAGTCGTAGTAAAACCTTTTTACACAAGGTAATGAAGAGATAGACACAAGACATGTGTTTTAAACGTGTAAAGATGTTATATTATTTGTATATACAATGTACTTAAGTTGTCAGCAATCTAACTCATCAGTTTTTTTATACCATATCTCATGGGTTCATTTTTAAGCAATGTCTTGGACAAATTCAAAAATAAGTGCCGATCGAATATGTGACCAGGAAAGATAAAATATGTGCAACGTTTGGTAACATTGGCACTCTGTTCTTTAATCAGATAATATTTTACGGAGTAGCAATACATTAACCTTATTTATCTGTATTTGTAGATAGTATTCCTACCGATATATCCAGTACTATCAAGGTTGAAGGAGTTGTTGGACATTCTATTGGTTTTTTCAGCATACCTCTTCATATTGTCAACCTTCTTCAAGATGTTCAAGATGTCCAATGTCAAACGACAACCGGTGTAGTGATTTCCTTGGATATAATTGATGTTGGTGATAATGATAAGGCAACTTATGGGATACAAGTGTCTTATCTAACCTTAACAGGAACATATAACTGCACGGCGGCAATTGCCGAACGTATTACAGTATGGAGCATATTTGAAGTCATTATTTATGGTGGTTTGTATTCTTAGAAACTTTTGCTTTATATTATTTCATATTTAAAGATGTATGAGCTTACCAAGAGGGAAAATTAATTTCTTTCGAGTAAACAAAATACAAAATTGTATAGCCACTTTGAACCTTAGAAAGTATAATTAATTATAATTAATTACTTGTATCAGAATATTTTGATACTGTCGACATGACGGGGTGTGGTATGGTATTCCTTTGTCTCTGTATCCACATCACAGATTTGAGACGAAATTAAAAATTGTATACTGAATACTCGTACCTGTAAATTCTAGTTTGGATGATGTAATATACAAAGTTAATGTTTATTAACATTCTCACAACGAAGGATTTAAATGTTATTTGTTGTATGTAATGCATATTTTCGATTTAATTACAGTCAATTCACTTCAGTGTGTAGGGAATGGTTATATATGAATTGGTCAGTTTGATTGCTAGCTGAACCGCGAAGCCATTATTTGGTCAGGTAAACTACCCTCTTTTAAGAGTAGACAAGTCCAACAGATAACTAATCTATCTGTTATTAGAACTAGGGAACTCTGAAATGAGGGAAGTATACATAACCTTATAAAAAAACGTAAGATCTAATATATAACCACTATGCAATTAAAAGAACACCATACCTTACATACTAGTAAACACTGAAGATCAAGAGCCAGCAGTTTGTTTAATATTTCCACACGATTGTCCATTATTAAGCGAACAGTAAAAAGCTCAAAGTTAATTTAAAACCAAAGCCCACAAATATTAATTTCACCGCTAGCTTTAAAAAAACCCCAACACTAGTCGAATCGAAGACATCATCAAGTTAGAAGCATTTGTATATGTATCTGCTATTTTTTCAAAATAAATTATTTTTAATCCATCCTTTAGACAATACATCAAAAATATTTCCTCCTTTATTCCTTAGAAAAATGAAAGATAAGAGAGCGACAAATAATATTTTTGTATTTTTTTGCTAGTGGATATTGCTTACAAAACGTTATTGTGACTCACGAAAAGCAGGTGCTTTTTCATCAATTTCTCCGACGCCGAGGTCGTTTTTCTTTTGGAACCTCTTAGCTTCGCTTTTGATTGTAGTCTGTAGACATTTCTGTGTGTAGGATTTGTAATATCGCACATGACAAACACAAATTTAAGTATGGCGGGATTGAATATTTGAATAGTCAATATTTGTCAAGGATCTTGTTTTTGTAAAAAGCTTCTTTGCCAGTTATGTCAACTTCTCCGAAGATTGAAGGTGTTGTTGGACTTACTGTCGGATTTCACAATGTAATAACACATCTTTCATCTGTTAATTATGTCCTATGTCAAACGACAACCGGTGCATTGATTGACTCGGATGTCATTTTTCACAATTTTATGGGGAACTTTCACTTATGGGAAACATGTGTCTTACTTAAACTACACAGGAACATATAACTGCACGGCGGCAAATGACAATGGGAATACAACAGGAAGCGTATTCGATGTTATTATTTATGATGGTGTGTATTCTTATGTTATCAACAACAACTTGTATATTTATACTAAGTCAGGAAAATAACAGTTGTTTTCGATTGCTATGGTCATTTTTGTACTCTTGACTTTCATTTTTTACTTATGAACTTTGTTCGTCATGTGTATTATGCCAATTTGTTTTTCTGTGCTGGAAAAGTTATTTATTTTTATAGTTATTTAGATTAAAGTACAATATTAATTGTTGTACCCAAATCTTAAACATTTGTACGTATTATGTTTTTGGACATAGTCACACATTGTCGTCCATATAATGGAATTCTATGTACCTGTCAAACAAGTGAGAGGTTAAGCTAGCTATAAAACTAGGATCAATAGACCATTTTCTGCACACGTTATGCTTCTTCCATGCTTAGATTATAACAGTTGTTTAATACTAGTTTGATGTGTTAAATGTGCTTGAACTGGACTTTCCGTTTTGAGTTTCCTTGGAGTTCGGTATTTTTATAATTTACCTTTTTCAGATCTTTGTTAGTTTGAGCATTCTAGATATTTTTAGCTCACCTGGCCCAAAGGGTCAAGTGAGCTTTTCCCATCACTTTGCGTCCGGCGTCGGGCGTCCGTCGTCGTCCGTCGTCCGTCGTCCGTCGTCCGTCGTCGTTAACTTTTACAAAAATCTTCTCCTCTGAAACTACTGGGCCAAATTAAACCAATCTTGGCCACAATCATCATTGGGGTATCTAGTTTAAAACATGTGTCCAGTCACCCGGCCAACCAACCAAGATGGCCGCCATGGCTAAAAATAGAACATAGGGGTAAAATGAAGTTTTTGG
Organism: Mytilus edulis; assembly: GCF_963676685.1. Taxonomy (NCBI): domain Eukaryota; kingdom Metazoa; phylum Mollusca; class Bivalvia; order Mytilida; family Mytilidae; genus Mytilus; species Mytilus edulis. The sequence continues at coordinate 48,738,552 of NC_092352.1, read as the reverse complement.
CTTATAACTCAAAAACCAAAGCATTTAGAGCAAATCTGAAATTTTCAGATGAATTGGGCAACCCGTTGTTGGGTTGCTGCCCCTGAATTGGTAATTTTAAGGAAATTTTGCTGTTTTTTGTTATTATCTTGAATATTATTATAGATAGAGATAAACTGTAACAGCAATAATGTTCAGCAAAGTAAGATTTACAAATAAGTCAACGTAACCGAAACGGTCAGTTGACCCCTTTAGGAGTTATTACCCTTTATAGTCAATTTTTAACCATTTTTCTTAAATCTTAGTTATCGTTTACAAAAATCTTCTCCTCTGAAACTACTTGGCCAAATTAATCCAAACTTGGCCACAATCATCTTTGGGGTATCTTGTTTAAAAAATGTGTCCGGTGACCCGGCCATCAAATCAATATGGCCGCCATGGCAAAAAATAGAACATAGGGGTAACATGCAGTTTGGCTTATAACTCAAAATTCAAAGCATTTAGAGCAAATCTGACAATAGGTAAAATTGTTTATTAGGTAAAGATATATCTGCCCTAAAATTTTCAGATGAATCGGACAACTCGTTGTTGGGTTGCTGCCCCTAAATCGGTAATTTTAAAGAAATTTTGCTGTTTTTGGTTATTATCTTGAATATTATCATAGATAGAGACAAACTGTAAACAGCATAATGTTCAGCAAAGTAAGATTTACAAATAAGTCAACATGACCGAAATGGTCAATTGACCCCCTAAGGAGTTATTATAGTCAATTTTTAACACTTTTCATAAAATTTGTAAATTTTTATTAACATTTTCCACTGAAACTACTGGGCCAAGTTCATTATAGATAGAGATAATTGTAAGCAGCAAGACTGTTTAGTAAAGTAAGATGTACAAACCATCACCAAAACACAATTTTGTCATGAATCCACAAGCTTCCTTTGTTTAATATTCACATAGACCAAGGTGAGCGACACAGGCTCTTTAAAACCTCTAGTTTTTAGAGCTATTATAAAAGCAGACAATTTGCATTTTGGCAGTAAAACCTTCGTTTTCACTGATTGCAACAATTAAAGAAATTGATTTCCCGTTATAATAGTTATCAAAGATACCAGAACTACAATTTAATACGCCAGACGCGCGTTTCGTCTACATAAGACTCATCAGTGACGCTTAAATCAAAATAGTTATAAAGCGTATGTCTTTAAATCATAATAAACAGGTTGAATATTAAAAAAATCAACTAAGAAGAAAAAAAAATCTATCTAACATCATGAAATTAAACGGTAAGGAGTTATGCAGGTTTTTTTAACTCGATGTTGATTTCCAGTTTTATTTAATAGGCGTGTCTTGAAACAGTTTTAGAAAGTCTTCAAGTTTCAATAACTTAAACTGCCTTATGAGCGGAAGTTTTGGCTAGCTATCAAAGCCAGGTTGAACCCTCATTTTTCTTAAAATGTACTGAACCCAGTCAGGAATATGGCAGTTGTTATCAAATAGTACGTTTCTATGTATGTACGTTTGTTTTTGTTGCAATCCGGGGTTTCTGTTGCTCCGTTGTTTTCCTCTTATAATTGACGTGTTTCACTCGGTTATAGTCTGTAATCCGGATTTCTGTTCTCTTAATTGATTTACGACTTTTAAACAGCGTTGTAATACAGTTGGCATTTATCATAACAACCGTTTTAACACTGACCAAATGACCATAACCATATAAGATGAAGTCACTCGAGAAAAAAATCGATAATTCGTCGAGTAGAAATCGAGATTGATCGAGAAAGGATCGTGTAGAGATCGAGATTGGTCGGAATACAACGGAAATTTTGTTGTATTCCAATACACGATCCTTTCCCGATCAAATCGACCGCTACTCGACGAGTTCTCGATCTCTTCTCGAGTGACTTGCTTCTCGGTCCTTACTCGATTGTTATTGACATGTCAAAAACTCTCGGGTAGATGGTCAGATCGATGAAGAGTCTGGTAGACTATCCCGAACATCTTTGTCGATTGAGTCAGACCAGTCTCCCGATCATGTAACTTGATCTCTTCGATTCGCTCGACGAAGCCATTGTTTATGACAGAACACACATTCTAGATTATGTATTTTTGTTTCCGTCAGTTCGAAAGTATTTGATCATTTCAACTCCTTTGTATTTCATAATATGTGTCATGAACAAAGACATATGTTCGATTGAATAATGATTTCCTCATAACAAATGATAGAAATTTCGGAGATCCCGTATTTGATCCTTTACCGTTAAAATGAAAATGCCAATGACAGAGGTTGATTATAAAAAATGTTTTACTGTGTTAAAAAAACTTCGACTTAAACAATGAAAACTTACACGTAGCACATGAAATATTTTGTCGATGAAGAAAATTAAATTATGTCACTTCTAAAATAAGTCTGTCGATAACGTAACTTATTCTGACGGTAAAGAAACGCGAATTCGATCACTACTCTGTTACGGGCTGTATGACTTAATTAAGATGCTATATCATCAATTATATATAACACGGTTGTATCATATTTAATTTTAGTAAAACTAACTACTGAGCCATATTGGTCTTTCGATGTTATATATGGAGAAGAAATCGAAATAAATTGTCACGTTCAGGCAAATTATTCACTGTATGATTTTTCATGGATACACAATGATATTGAAATTGTTGGTATGCCGTTACAATCAAATGAAAGCTTAATTCGTGGAAACCAAACCTTACTCATCCCTGAAGCTACATCTGTTAACAATGGATATTATTCATGCCGTGTAGATATTGGTAAAACACACGCAACAAGTGATAAAGTTTTTGTTCGAGTTATTGGAGGTTAGATTTTAAAAAAATAATTTGATATTTTAAACCATAGTGCTAATCCTGAAAATTAAAGTTTAAAACAAGTATGATCAAATTTATTTAAGGAATGACTGTAATAATTTTTCTGTCTATGAAAAAATAACATACAAAATGTGGTGCACACTGAACAACCCGCGAAGCGTGTTATTTTAAAGTGTGCACCACATTTTTTATGTTATTTCGAATAGACAGAAAAAAATATTACATTCATTTTTTATAAATTAATTCTAAATTCCATTTTAAACTGGAGTAAGCTGAAGGAATTCTCGCTACATTGAAGACCCATTGGTGGCCTTCGGCTGTTGTCTGCTTTATGGTCGGGTGGTTGTCGCTTTGACACATTCCCATTTCCTTTCTCAATTTTAAAAACCATGATAAAACGTTGATGACGTCACGGTCACATGACTAAATTATGAGGTCAGACAATCAGAAGACGCGTTCCATGCAAAATTAAATTATTACCGTGTAATTATAAAAAGTAAAACAGTTTACAAATGAACAATGTAAACACTGACATGTAAAGCGAGAAATATTTCAACTGGCTTATCAAGCGTACAGTAAAACATGTAAAAGGCACAACGTTGATTTAAAGCAAAAACCTACCACGGATCATTTTAGCAATAGTTAAGAGAAATTCACCAGTCACATCTATGAAATTATTTTGTAATTTTGTTAAACGTATTATTAATATGTATCTACAAGGTTGGTTTTTTTTAGCTTATAGGGAATAGAGAGTTTTAAAAAAATCCATACATCAAACAAGTTTTTTCTTCTATTGAGTTCTTAGTAAAAAGAAAACTTAAATACCTGATAAAAAACATAAATTGAATGACCAAAAAAGGAAAACGACAGAGCGACAAACAACATTAAAAACATCAACAGATGGCTAAAGATTGATCAACATGTGCTTCAATAGTGACACCTAGTGTGACATTATATGATATTGTAAACTGTTATATTTTTAAACTAATTATTATTGATAGTCCCAGGTGTTCCTGTCATCTCTACCAAAAGATGTGTTGTAGTTACCCAATCAGATAACGTTACACTACATTGCAATATCAGCGTTAATCCTGCTGCCTTGTTTGTGTACTGGACGAAACGAATGAATGGTAAAGAGTACGTCATTGATGCTGATGGAGGGAACTTGCAGGATCCAAATCTGAAGTTAATCAGTGTTAATTTGAATGATACTGGAATGTATACCTGTCATGCTGGCAATTTAGTCGGAAATTCAAGCGGAAATCCTATCAAAATGTCTGTCATTTCAGGTAAAGAATCAAAATCCTATAGGACTGGAAACATGAAATTAATCTAGTTGTTAATTTTTTTGGTTTGATAAATTTAAAATCTTATTTTCTTTATTGTTAAAATTTCATGATATTTCAAATTAAATAATTGTTACTACATAATGAAACAGTTTTGATATCACAGAGAAAAGGACATGTTTTAAATAAATAGGTGTCAATTAAGTGTACACTCATATTCTATACAAATATTCCATCTTCTCGTCTATGATCGACCACTTTAAGAATGCCCTAAGACGTTGAAAACTAAATAATTGGAATACAAATCCTCATTTTCTTTAAAAATCTAGGAAAATCTTGACGATCCAATTGAGATAGTCAGTGTTGTTATTTTGAACTTTCCATTTCTATGTAGCAACATTCCAGTAGCGCCCGGAGTACAATACTAGTATCTCCCAAATGATACGATATTCCCGGACTTGTATTTCCTAACATGATATCCTTGATAGACGGTTGTTACTTACAAGGAAGCTATTTAAAAATGAGTTCCAAACGGTGTAGTTGAAATTATCCCTTCGTAAACTTAACGGATGCCATCACGAGCTCGAGTTAGTTGATCGTTATGAAATAGCCGTTTCACAGATGAAAGTTGATATGTTCCATATGTCGTAAATACAATATTGTTCCCTTTAAATCGATGGGACCTACTAAAGTATATTTATTACCGGGTTTGCTCTACCATTAGCAACATGACGGGTGCCACATGCTAACAAAACATGATTGGAACTCTTGTCAAAAAGGCGGAAGCTCTGTTTTTTAGCTCACTTGGCCCAAAGGGCCGTTTTTAGCTCACAGTGAGCTTTTCTCATCACTTTGCGTCCGGCGTCCGTCGCCGTCCGTCGTCGTCGTCGTCGTCGTCCGTCGTCGTTAACTTTTACAAAAATCTTCTCCTCTGAAACTACTGGGCCAAATTGGACCAAACTTGGCCATAGTCATCATTGGGTTATCTAGTTTGAAAAATGTGTCCGGTGACCCGGCCAGCTAACCAAGATGGCCGCCATGGCTTAAAATAGAACATAGGGGTAAAATGTAGATTTTGGCTTATAACTCTGAAACAAAAGCATTTAGAGCAATTCTGACTGGGTTAAAATTGAAATTTTCAGATGAATCGGACAACCCGTTGTTGAGTTGCTGAGCCCTTATTGGTAATTTTAAGGAAAGTGTGCCGTTTTTGGTTATTATCTTGAATATTATTATAGATAGAGATAAACTGTAAACAGCAATAATGTTCAGCAAAGTAAGATCTACAAAAAAGTCAAATGACCAAAATGGTCAGTTGACCCCTTGAGGAGTTATTGTCCTTTATAGTCAATTTCACCAATTTTTCGTAAATTTTTGTAATCTTTTACAAAAATCTTCTCCTCTGAAACTACGAAGACAAAATGTAATCAAACTTGTACACGTAGTATATAGTTTAAAAAATGTATCCGATGACCCTGCCCGCGAATCAAGATGACAGACATGGCTTAAAATAGAACAAAGGGTAAAATGCAGTTTTTGGTTCATATCTCTGAAACTGAAGCAAATCTGACTGGTGGCAAAAATGTTCATCCGATTTAGATATATCGCCCTAAAATTTTCAGACAAATCCGACAACCAGTTGTTGGGTTGCTGCCCCTGAGTTAGTAATTTTATGGAAATTTTGCAGTTTTTTGCTATTATCTTAGATGTTATTATAGTATCTAATGATATCTTATACTATAAATTATGATTTTAACCTTATTTTACATGATTTCCAAAGCATCAGTAAATACAGGTGAGCGACACAGGCTCTTTAGAGCCTCTTGTTGGTTATTATCTTGAATATTATTATAGATAGAGGTAAACTGTAAACAGCAATAATGTTCAGCAAAGTAAGATCTATAAATAGGTAAAACATGACCAAAATGGTCAGTCGACTCCATAAGGAGTTATTGCCCTTTATGGTAATTTTTAACCATTTTTTTGTAAATTTTTGTAATCTATTACACTATTACAAAAATCTTCTCCTTTGAAACTATTGTGCCAAATTAAACCAAACTTAGCCACAATCATTATCAAGGTATCTAGTTTAAAAATGTGTGCGGTTACCCAGCCAAACAACCAAGATTGCCGTCATGGCTAAAATTAGAACGTAAGGGTAAAATGTAGATTTTGGCTTATAACTCTAAAACAAAACATGTAGAGCAAATTTGATAGGAGAATAATTGTTTATCAAGTCAATATCTATCTGCCCTGAAATTTTCAGATGAATTGGACAACTGGTTGTTGGGTTGCTGCCCCAAATTGGAAATTTTTAAAGAAATTTTGCCGTTTTTGGTTATTATCTTGAATACTATTATAGATAGAAATAAACTGTAAACAGCAATAATGTTCAGCAAAGTAAGATCTAGAAATAAGTTAACATGACCAATATAGTCAGTTGACCCCTTAAGGAGTAATTGCCCTTTATAGTCAATTTTTAAAAATTTTCATTAATTTAGTAAATTATTGTAAATTTTTACAAAATATTTTCCTCTGTAACTAATTAAGGGCCAAGTTTATTATAGATAAAGAAAATTGTAAGAAGAAACAATGTTCAGTAAAGTAAGGTCGACCAACACATAATCACCAAAACACAATTGTGTCATGAATCCATCTGTGTCCTTTGTCCTTACAAACAACGGTATATTGCTGGGTCTTCCAAGTGCTCCACGAAACCTCTTTCTAAATTATTAACATCTATTTTATCAGCAATCAAAGACGGGCTTCAAAGTTATTGTGAAACTGCCTATTCTAGAGGTGGCGTGAATCAGATGTGGATACTTAAAAATTCCCAAGATCTTGTAGAGTACATACAATCTAACTATCTTTCATCTTGTAACAGTATTACATTTGACTTTTCTACTCTTTGCGCAAGTATTCCACATTCCAAACTAAAAAACAAATTGAAAGAGATGGTATTACTTTGCTTCATAAAAAAGAATGGCCAACGTAGATACAAGTATCTTGTCTTAGGGAGGGATAAATCCTACTTTGTAAAAAATCACTCTGATTCAAACAAAAAATTCTCTGAAACTGATATTATCAAGATGCTTGATTTCTTGATCGACAGCATATTTGTTACGTTCGGAAGACGTGTTTTTCAACAGACTGTCGGCATTCCAATGGGAACAAACTGTGCCCCTCTACTTGCCGACTAGTTTCTTTATTATTATGAGGCTGGCTTCATGCAGGAACTTCTTAGGAAGAAAGACAAGAAGTTAGCAATATCCTTTAACTCTACTTTCCGCTATATAGATGATGTTCTTTCACTAAACATTTCAAAATTTGGTGACTATGTGGAACGCATCTATCCCATCGAACTAGAGATAAATGATACTACAGATACAATTAAGTCGGCTTCATATCTTGACTTACATCTAGAAATCGACAATGAGGGTCGGTTGAAAACAAAACTTTACGACAAAAGAGATGATTTCAGCTTTCCAATTGTGAACTTTCCATTTCTAAGTAGCAACATTCCAGCAGCACCTGCATACGGGGTATACATCTCCAAAATTGAAACGATATTCCCGTGCTTGCATTTCCTAGCATGATTTTCTTGATAGAGAGTTGCTGCTCACAAGGAAGCTATTAAACCAAGAGTTCCAAATGGTGAAGTTGAAATCATCCCTTCGTAAATTTTACGGACGCCATCACGAGTTGGTTGACCGTTATGGAATAATCGTTTCACAAATGATATCGGATATGTTCTTTACGTCGTAACTACAATTCCCTTCCCTTTCATGAATGTGACCTACCGAATTAGACTATTTACCGGATTAAAATTTTGTAATCATATAAGCAACACGACGGGTGCCATATGTGGAGCAGGATCTGCTTACCCTTCCGGAGCACCTGAGATCACCCCTAGTTTTTGGTGGGGTTCGTGTTGTTTATTCTTTAGTTTTCTATGTTGTGTCATCACGGCCAACACTCGGCTAACCGAGAGATTGGTCGGTTAATCTATATTGAGTATGCGGCTATATCGGCAGTTGGTCTGTTAATCGGGTTTGCTAAAGTCTGTTAATCAGGTGTTATCGAGAAAATCATTGAAAGTTCAGCATGTTTCATTGTATAACTTTCTAAATATATTTTCATCATAAAAAGTATTCATGTCTAACAAAACATTTCAATGTACTGAATTCAGTGGTGTAATTATTATTTTTCTAGCTTCGATGTACAATCTATAAAATGAAAAGGCGGGTTACTCATCCATAATTTTATACACATTTTACACACATAAAATGTACACAAAATGACACATTGGTTAAATTTACTTGCATTCAATATTTTAAACATCGAAAAAAGAAAGGCATTATGTTTGTTAACCATATATTGATATCATTGTGTGAAAAATCTACACGAAAATCTGTATTTTGATGACATAAATCAATCTTTATTTAAAACCTGGTCTGTTAATGGGTCGGATGTATAAAACTCGGTCTGTTAATTGGTCTGTTAAGAGTTATGAATGGCAATAAAAGTATAATTTTATTGCTATATGGGGTGTTATCGGATCAAATGAGTAGGCTCAAGACGAGCGGCTAAAATATACGAAAACAACACATGAGCAATGAAACATAACATATACGGAAACAACACATGAAATTGAACATTGATAAAAATGGTTTCAAAAAGTGTAATATTAAAGCAATATTAATTTGATCCAAGAATGATCGCATATATCAAGTTGATTCTGTTTAATTGTCATGAATGACACAAATTTGTCATCTACATTGGTAACCAGTATATAAATCAGAGATAAACGTCGTAATGTAACTAAACATCAGTACGTAAAACATATTGGGATGACAAAATATGAAAAATAACGAAAGAATAATGAGTAAGATAAATAAAATGTAGAACAAAATTACATAACAATTTAAAGAATACAGAAACAAACAATACCCCCAATCCGGACCCTCATGGTATACACGAGAACCTTGATGGAAACGTAGAATATAGAATAATATATAAGGACAGTAGTGAGTGATACATTGCTAAAAACGAGAGAAAAATAATACGTGCTTAAGAATACACACATGAAACACCGATGGCTGTTGAAACAGTAACAGATTGCGATGTACTAATATTGGTGACAAATTCTAGAGGTTTACATGGGGACAACTATGGTGGCAGGTTAATACCATTTTGCGTTTTAGCGCTTTAGCGTTTTCGCCTTACATATTGTATATGGCGAAAACGCAAAATTGCGAAGTCGAAAACGCGAAAACGCGAAACCGATTTCTCGTTTTCGACCTCGCGATTTCGCGTTTTCGCCCTATAGAATATGAAAGGCGAACACTCGAAACCGCGAAATGGACTTCATCGGCCACCATAGACAACTGTAGTTCTCCTCTGCACTTATGTAGAAAGGAACTAAACGGAATAAGTGACACACCCTTCAATAAAATGCAAAGAAAGTCAAAATAAAAATGCTCTTTCTAGGATACTGTGGCACCGTATTGTCATTTTTGTTTACTCAGGAACATCTCATTCTTAAATTTTTCAAGGGGAAAATATAAAGGTAGCAAAATTATTGTCGTGGCTAAATAACTCTTAACTGACACAATTTCAATTGTCCAACCCATTAACGGACTTTATTCCCATAATTTTCACTAAAACGTGGTATTATTCACGTTATTTTACAGTTATGAAATATTTACTAATGTCAATTTATTTTTTAGAACCACAGTACTATGTTTTGTCCTTTAAATGATATCTAAATTTGTTTGTTTCGCCTTTTATTAAAAAAATTGCTATGCGTATAAGCATAAATAGTACATACTTGCGCGACGCCTTTTAGTTTTACTGAAAAAACTGCGCAGACTAAGAAATGTTTTTACAAGTGCAAAATGTTCTATGATAGATATCATTTTGTCAGACACTTTTCTTTTTTTGATTTGGTTCTTATAACATGCCATAAATCTGTATATTTAATAGAGTTAAACATTGAATTAAGCGTTTTACTCTTAACGGACGTATAACCAACCCGATTAACAGACCAATCGCCCATATAGCCGCATACTCAATATAGATTAACCGACCAATCTCTCGGTTAGCCGAGTGTCGGCCGTGGTCATGTTAACTATTGTTTTTTCTGTTTGTCTTTTTCATTTTTAGCCATGGCGTTGTCAGTTTGTTTTAGATTTTTGAGTTTGACTGTCCCTTTGGTATCTTTCGTCCCTCCTTTGTTTAATATGCACATAGACCAAGGTGAGCGACACAGGCTCTTAAGATCCTCTAGTTCTCTGACGTGGGACTTTACTTTTGGTTCCTTTCCGCTTCGTTTTCGATTGTGTTCTTTATGTCAAAAACATTTTTGTATTATAAGTGTATATCGCAAATGAATAAAGTGAATTGTGAGGATGGTTGGAAAAGAGATAGGGATAATCAATACTTATTCAGCATCTTATTTTTGCAGCAAGTCGTAACATGATTGAAGGTGTTGCAGGACATCCTGTTGGATTTCTCAACATAACAACATATTGTTCTCAGGTCAATTATATCTTGATCCGTTGTCATAAGACAACCGGTGAAATAATTTACCTGGACATGTTAGATGTTTTTTTTCCTGATAATATGGAAACCCACACTTACGGGAAACATGTATCCTACCTAAACTACACAGGAACATATAACTGCACGGCGGATGATGACGACGGAATAACAACAGGAAGCGAATTTGATGTTATCATTTATGGTGGTTTGTACTTTTATATTATTGACTGCACCGTTAAAACAGGATTCATTACATTCGTCATTCTTATCATTGTTTATAACATCTTTGAAACCTTTTCTTCACATTAATATTTGCATCAGAATAAGATCCGTATAATTGATTTTTGAAGCGTAAACTTTTGCAAAACTTGAATATTATGTGTGAAAATAATGTTACTGCAAATCGGTGTACTCTTAAACAATCAATGTTAGAGAATGTATATACAAGACCCCATCCAACACGGAAAGATAAGATTCTTTGTCCTGATTCTGCAATACTTTTGGTCCTTTTCGATAATATATATCGTTTCCCGCGTTACTATTAAATTAAGCTTTTTAAATGTTTGGCATCGAGCAACATTCAATAAACAAACTCATAATATATTAACATGAATAAATTTTGTATTAACGGCAGACGCACGTTTCGTCGACAAAAGACTGATTAGTGACGCTCGAATCCAAAAAAGTTAAAAAGGCCAAATAAAGTACGAAGTTGAAGAGCATTTCGGATCAAAATTTCTAAAGGTTTTGCCAAAAATACAGCTAAGGTAGCACTCTACAGTTAGAAAATAAAATTAAAAATGAACCACAAAATGTTTTATCATCTCCTATTCCTGGATTTCAAATACACTAACCTTACTGTTTGTGTTGTACATGTGCATATGTATGTAATCAGTGTATTCCATAGATTTGATTTTCAAAAGTTAAAAGAGTGAAAATTAATTCCTTTTATGTGTATCCATGTCAACATTCTGCATTTATTTACCATAAAATATTGCAAAAAGGGGGGTGGACATGTCACATATTCCCCCAAAATTTGGATCAAACTAGAATTTCATTGCCTTTGAGTGATACCTTTTTAGAAACTGTTTTCATAAATCTTCCTAATGATCAAATAAAAAATGGGGGTCTTTCGCCTCATATTTTCGTAAAATCCAATCACAAAGTTCGTGCGATAAAAAGTTGGAAAAAAAAACATTATAATAATTGCCGGACCAATGTATGGTAGGGACATGCAAATACGGACTGTCATACAGAAAACAGCCTATATTACATACATTACATAATCTTGATGTTCATATAAACCCAATACAAAGGCTATTTTAATACTCAGCTATCCAAAAATGAATTTTATTGCACACTAGCTCTCATATTTGAAAAATCCACAGGGGCCAAAATGCGAAACTACACACCTAACTGTGGAGTGCTACCTAAGGTAATCTAATCCTATCCGGGGAAAGAAAAGCCTTAGTATTTCAAAAATTCAAAAACATTTTAAACAGTTATTTTATATATATGACCCTATCAATGATTAGTCATGTAAGCACAGAAGTTCTGACTACTGGGCGAATATGTTGCTGTTAAATTGATAGTTTGGTTTTCACTTGTAATTATGTGCATGTTTTCTGTTTGAATATGTAGTACATGACACCAGTGTGTCAGCAAATGTACGATACTGTTTCTGTATCCATTGATAGCTTCTTTTCTCGTTTCTACATTGATTAAATTCTAAGATAGGAAATTACAAAAATATGAAATATATTTCTAAATATATCAGATTCACTAACAATACTATTTACGCGCTACCATATTTCAGTCTAAAATCTAGAGGGTGTTTAAAGAATACCAAAAATAGATATGATCCCCAAGTTATCATTTAGTTAACATTATTTTTCTCATGGTTTGTCCTTTTGTCTTCGACTAACGAGAATATCCATTAGTATCATCCAGAACTAAATAATAATACTCACCATTTAATTTGAGCAACTCGACATGTACCACATCTACCTTCCAGTGAATATGAAAACGCATTGATTTTTTTCCGGGTTCGTGTTCAGACACAAATCTTACAACTTCGTCACCTCTTCTCTAATTGATGTATAGTAAATGTTTTTAATTTTAGTCATACTGACTATTGAGCCAGCTTTAACTTTTGATGTTTCTCCTGGAGAAGAAATACAGATAAAGTGTTATGTTCAGGCAGTACCAGAACTGACTGGTTTCTCTTGGATTCATAATAATAAATCTTTACAATCAGATGGGGGATTAACCAATGGAAGTCATACCCTAATCATTCCTGTAGCTACATCTGTTAACAATGGCCAGTATCGGTGCAGTGCAGAAAATGCTAAAACCTCTGCAACAAGTGATCCAGTTAACGTCAATATAATTGGAGGTGGGATACTTTTTAACAAATAGATTTTAACACAAAATGTATAGTGGCAGTCCTACAATTGAGTAAATAAGAAAGAAATTTAAAGAAAATGGTCACTAATTAAAAGCAAAACAGTTTATACACCAAACAATACTTAACTAGAGATAAAAAGTTATGACTATATCTAACATATTTATTTCAAAGTTTGTAAAAAAATAAAATACTACTTTATAAGGTGTCTTCGTCGAAGCGCTTTTATGGATTGTGCTTCAACGGGAACGGAGAATCAGATCATATGAAGCACAGGAAATGAAATAACATCCACATGTCATATTCAAATATACAAGGCATTGTCATCAGTCCGTCTAACCAAAATTGTCTAAAAATTATTTGTATTGCATTTACGGTCTTAACCTTAAATATTTTCCTCACAAGTAAAACACTATGTTTAGATTAGATAATACTAATACAACTGGCCTTCTTTGCTGCTTTCAGCTATGCCACCATAACTGCCACATAATTGTTATCAATTTTTAAAGGTCTTCCTGTCATCTCTACCAATGGCCAAACGCATGTTGTCGTTCACCAATCAGAGACCGTTACATTACCTTGTAATATCGACTCTAAGCCTGCTGCCTTGTTTGCGTACTGGACAAAACAAGTGAAGGATAAAGAGTACGTCTTTGATGCTAATGGGGGGAATTTGCACGAGCCAAGTCTAAATTTTCTTGAAGCAAAATGGACTGACACAGGAACATATATTTGCCATGCTGGTAATTCATTGGGTAATTCAAGCGGAAGTGCCATCTATCTCTTTGTTATCTCAGGTACATAATCCTTCAGAATTTATAAAATTGAAAGTTTATATAACTTGAAGAGCGCGAGACAGTCCTTCAGTCTTTCTGCTGCTTTGAATTATTGTTTGGTTGCTATCAGGTTTTTTTTCTGCAGGTTAAATATGCAACAAGTGACCGAATAACACATTCATTCACGAATGCACGTAGCGCATGAGTTAATTATCACTGTTGTTCGGTCACGAGTTGAATAATTTTCGATATTTCAATTCTTTGATTAGTTATTCCTTTTATTACAATGACAAATAGATTTTTGTTTATAAAATAAAAGTAGAAAATGTAAAGAACTATATCTTGTTCTACTCATTCACAACTTGTTTTGATCCGAAATTATCGGCAACGTATTGACAACGCCTATTGTTCTATGGTGTCAGAGGAGTGAAAAAAAAGCCCTACGTTTATTTCAAATTTGGTTCTTACTTCTCTGGGAATGTCGATATTTTTTAAATACGATTCAATATATGTCATAAGCATATCACATTGAATATAACTGATAGCTTAATTTGCATCTTGTAATTAAGAATTTCACGATTGATTTTATTCTCATTTCAAACATACTTCCATGAAAGTTTATTTTTAACCAAAAGCAAAATTTATGATGCCTCTGTTTTATGAATTCCATAGATGTAAAACATAGAAAAAGGGGGAAAAAATAGCAATGATAGAAATGATAGAAATTAACTTTAAAGAACACGTATTTACAACTAAAGAATTATCATACCTAGTTTTGTGGCAGTCGGCGTATTCCTCTTTATTGCAAATTTGGCGTGATTTTTTAAAATTTGTCATCACAGATCAGAAAATTATTTCGGAAGTGCTGATAGATGACAAAATGGAACAATAACTATGGCATGATAAGTTATTGAACGAAATTTATTGGTTTTGATCAATTCCTCTCAAATATAAATAAGATCATAGATAACTGTATTGCAGATAACTTATATCATATCATTTTTTGTAGTAATTTTCATCTTATCCATATTTTGTTTTTTGTTGCCTTAAATATGAAGTTAAGCTATATATTTTGTTACAGAAACTCCAATGTGCCCATGTACGGTTGACTACTTTCAAAAGGTACTAACCTGGAATTCTCAGAATGTTTCCAACTATACCAAAGATGAATGGCGTACAGTTCTACAACCTGTTCTTCAAGCCATTGAGAAGGAGTTGAGAATAGACGTGACCACTGTTTCATCGTTTCAAAGGAAGAAAAGGAGCGCAACAAATAAATCTCGGTCAGAGACGGTTTTGGGAGTTGTCGGGGCCATTTTTCTGGATTTCGTTTTTTGCTTGGTTGTGATCATAGATGCCCTGTCAATTAAGCAGCACCTTCGAATAATTCGTAAGATGTGGCGACGTAGAGGAATAAGCAATAAAAAAAAACCACCAAACACTTTTCATAAATAGCGTAATTTACATCAATATGAAGGAAATGTTATTATGAATCAAAGCATCAAATGCTAGAACTATTCATTATACTATTACAGATAATTTAGGAATGAAGTCAGACACACAATAAACACAAAATACAAAGCATTTTCATTCACATCGGAGGTATCGATAATTAAATACATGAAAACTATTTAAATGAGACCAAAAGTGATGATGACAATAGGAGAATGTTTTGTTTGAATCAGAGCGTTTTTAACAATCTATGATGTATTCCTAATGTTATGTTCGTTGTACATTCTTTTTAATGGAACAAAGTTGGACTTGTTCTTTCAATCTGTCTTTAATTTTAAAATCGGGTATACTAGTGTAAAAGTAAAGGAGTGAACCGTTTTGATATCTTTGCAAGAGAAAACAGACTTGCATTGTAGGTACAGTAACAGATATTTTGAATTATTTAAGTCCCCACTTATGATTTACACAACCCCTGGAGTAGATAGCTTATACGATGTGTCGGTGTTTCAACTCACTAGCTGCATGTTTTCACAGTCTTAGAGTGAGGTACCAGTATGCTAGTCTGATCTGTTGTTTTATTGGTTGTGTTTTGTTCTTTACTTTGAAATTTGTACTGAATGTGAATTCTCATGGTGGGTGGTGTGAGCATAGTATTAGACACTTCCCTGTAAACGCACCGGTCTCGATCAGTTTGGAATGTATGCGGTTTCCTTTGTTGATATTATTTTCGTAGTCGATTAGCGAAATTTGAACATCGGTACACTACTGCACTTTAGTTATCAGTAACTATGTTGCCTAGCTTTGGTTGATTATATATCTGATGTTAATCAACTTAATGGTAATCACTTGACACAATAACGTTGGAATACGAAAACTGCTTAAGCCCTTGTTATACATGTATCATGATACTGAGACTACTTGGGGAATTAATATAAATTGTCGCAGTCTGAGATTACTTGGCGTATGAATTGTCGCAGCCTGAGACAACTGGAGTATGAGCTGTCTCAGCCTGAGTCTACTGGGGGCATATATTGTCTCAACCTTAGACTACTTTGTTATGAGTTGTCTCCGCCTGAGACTACAGGTGGTATTAGTTGTCTCAGCTTGAGACTTTAAGTCACAAAAAAATTCACAAGACTATAACAGAGAACAATGAATATATGAGGTATTGTGTTTGTTCTGAGTCCGCACGGTGATCCACAGCGTACATAATTGCTAAATATGATTCATGCAGAAGGTCTTTTGATATGTCAGTTATATTCTGGAAATAAAGAGCACGATTTTTTGCGTATTTACGTTTTTGTATGAAAAAGTTATATTTCAATTCCAATTGACATTTTTTTTTTACATTAAACCCTATAATAAGGTTTATATAAACACATTAATAATGATAATTGTATATCATTTATGCGACTGCTGCCTTGTATCGGTTTTAGCCTGCTCTCTTTCGAAATCTACAAGGTTGTCTTTTACGTGCAAGAGATATGGCTCTCCCTTAAGACGTGACAGCCGTTTATCGTCTACTTCCGCACACTATCATTCTTTCTCAAGACCATACTCGCAAGCAATGTCAAGGGAGAGCCCAAAACCTGTTTAGTTTAAAGGTTGTGGGGCTGAGTATCAATTCATTTTGATTTGTTTTATCTGTATTCAACCCACCATTTTTTTCTTAAAATTTCCTGTACCGATTCAGGAAAATGACAATTGTTATATTATAGTTCGTTTCTGTGTGTATCACTCTGTCGTAGTTCCACTCTTATATTTGATGCGTTTCCCTCAGTTTTAGTTTGTAACCCGGATATGTTTTTGTCTCAGTTGATTTATAAATTTCGAACAGCGGTGTACTACTGTTGCCTTTATCTATCAAAATGTAAAGCTACAGTTTTCTTATCGTGTAAATAATTCTTTCGATTTTCTCTATATTTAGGCTATATGTGGCAAAACAAGAAGCCTCTGATCTCTACGGGCTTAGTAAAGTCTATCTTTTTCAATTGAAATAGTTTGTTCACTTATTTTAGATTTAGTAAAACAAATAATTATAAAACATTTGTGATTTAAGTATGATTTGCTCATTAATATTTATCATCGTGGCTTTATATATCTTTTGGTGAATCCATTGTATTTGGGTTTTTTCCATTACTGTTTTAAATATTCATTTAGCACGAATTAATACACATTTTATATATAAATCCTATACATCATAAATTTTACTTATAATTCATATGCTATTTGTGATTCTCAAATTGTATTTAAATCAGATAAAAAAAACCAATCAGGTATGTTTAACTATATAGTTGTTATATATGTTCTACTTTGTAGTAAGAGCTTTCTAAATGTTACTGTTAATTGTACTTAATTTTTCAACACTAAATAAAATTTCAATCCTGGTATCTATGGTGAGTTTATTTACTTACTTACAAACAAGGTGTATATTTCCTCTGGATGTGTTTTTCGGGA
This sequence comes from Mytilus edulis, assembly GCF_963676685.1. Classification (NCBI taxonomy): domain Eukaryota; kingdom Metazoa; phylum Mollusca; class Bivalvia; order Mytilida; family Mytilidae; genus Mytilus; species Mytilus edulis. The sequence goes on along the minus strand of NC_092352.1, from coordinate 48,720,817 downwards.
GTTTACATGTTGTTGTTTTTTGAAATTTGGTTAATAATATTGTAAAGCTTGAGAACGTATGTTCTTCTAATACATATAAACAATTGTGGTATTGTTGCTAATTACTCTCCACAATAGACCACTTGACACATAATATTAACAACTTTATGTCACTATACGGCATTCAACAATGAGCAAACCCCATACTGCATAGTCTGCTATAAAAGGCCCCGAAAGACAAATGTATAACAATTCAAACCAGAAAATTAATAGTCTTATTTATATACACAAAAAAAAAGAGTTATAATGAGGAAAGACTAAAAATGAATCTCCGTAAAATTGTGTTAGACACTTTAACGAACAAGTTGATATATACGATTTGTCTGTGTCTAAACTAACTTAACCGATGACACTTTTACCAAGTCTTAGATTGTTAGTTAATCTCTATGTCGTCTGTCTGATAAGTAACAAACGTGACCTATTCCCGAATATGACTGTTTTACCTATATAGCTAGTGTGAATTTGCATTATCCCCGGCTTAGTATATTTCTAGGATTTTGATTGGTTAACGCACGTCGTTACAAAACCCATAGCCCCTGGGTGTTGCTAACCCATATCCCCGGACGTTGCTAACCATTATCCCGCGGAACTCCACGCAAGTTTTCCTTAGTTCCATGATTACTCCTTGTGAAATATTGAATTCTGTAGATTATCCATGATGTTTGTAATTAAATATTTAATTCATTAACGATTTTGTCCTATTATGCCGATCATTTACACTCATTTCATTAAATGCATCACTTGACTGCCACATTTTTAAGGAATGGGACTACTGACCTAGCTATGCAAATTACCCAAGTTGACGTCACACCATCTATGGCGTTACGCTCACAACATTGAGCGCCAAATTTGACTCTATCCTGTTTCTCTGTCTTCGTATTAAAAACGTCTTATATTTGACTACCTGTAGGGTTCTACCAAAGGTAGTACCCTACACCCCGTAAAAAATATGTAAAATTTCCAAATTTCAATAAAACTTTTTTAGATAATGAAAAAAACGTTGTTTTCGCGTTACACTTTGTACCCGAATTTCCATAAAAACTCGCCCGATTCGGACTAAGGCCGGGGATAAATTCGTTATCTACGTTCATATCCGTAGATATGGATATTTTAACACCCTTCAGTACCCTGTACACCCTTCGGCTTCGCCTCGTGGTGTACTGGGGTACTTCATGGTGTTAAAGTATCAATATTTACGGATATGAACGTAGATAACTTATATTGCTATACGACGTGTCTCGGTATTTTATACATCCACGATTAATGTATTTATTTTTTCTCTTTCTGGTGTGGTTTCGGTTTGATATTGTGTTATGTCTTATCATTTGTAGTCTAAATAATTATAAAATAGCCTTTCAACGCCGTCATTGTTTTGAGAATTGTTTGGACACGTATTGTGAAAACAAAAGTATGAAAATCAAGATTACATATTTGTTACATAAGAGATGTCTGGTGATGTCGGTCGTTGATCGAAGATTTTCGTTGTTATTCTGCGGTTTGCATGTTGGGTCGATTATAATAGACTAGTGTTTGCATGTGCGTTTTTTTTTGTATGTGTTTGTACTGTATTTCTGTCACGGTGTTTTTTTTAACATTGTCATATAATGTACTATACCAAGTCAAGAATATGGCAGTTTTTTTTGTTGTATTCAGTTTTCCTGTTTTTTTTCTTTTTTTCCTCTTATAGTTGATGTGTTTTTCCGGATTTGTTTTCCCTCAATCGATTTATGACTTTTGAACAGCAGTATACTACTGTTGCCTTTATTATATTCATTTGTAAGAAAATTCTTTCAAAGTAGCAAAATAATCTAAATCAGTTGTGTTTTATGTCTGTGATTTGAATGTTAAAGCAGTTTCGGCTACTTTATCCCTTTTATTGTCACATTAGCCTATTATATGTGCTTTGGTTGTTCCCAAATTTGCCAATATAACAGAATCGCAATCAACTCTCACAACAGTAAGAAGTATGCTATTGATATAGTCTTAAATACATATATATTTGCTTACCCTTCCGGAGCACCTGAGATCACCCCTAGTTTTTGGTGGGGTTCGTGTTGTTTATTCTTTAGTTTTCTAAGTTGTGTCATGTGTACTATTGTTTGTCTGTTTGTTTTTTTCATTTTTAGTCATGGCGTTGTCAGTTTATCTTCGATTTATGAGTTTGACTGTCCCTTTGGTATCTTTCGTTCCCCCTTTTTAACAAAACTTAGATGTTTTGAAATGCTAAAGCCTTTCTACCTTAGGAGTGTATTTCCTGAGCTGTATTTGGCAAATCTTTAGGAATTTTTTATCCTCATAGCTCTTTAACTTCTTCTTCTATTTGGTCGTTTTAACTTTGTTTATTCGATCGTCACTGATGAGTCTTTTGTAAACGGAACGCGCGTCTGGCGCAAATACAAAATTTAAAACCTGGTATCTATGATAAGTTTATCTAGCTATAAATATTGAATACTGGTTGTAATTTGTAACTACCACTTACTTCGGAAAATGCCTGTTCCAAAAAAAGTAAAATCACAAAAATACTGAACTCTGAGGAAAATTCAATCGAAAAGTCCCTAATCACATGGCAAAATCAAATGACAAAACACATCAAAACGAATAGACAACAACTGTCATATTCCTGACTTGGTACAGTCAGAAACATGACAGTTGTTTACATTCGTTCCGTTGTGATAAAGTATAACGTTTTTTGTCTGTTTTGATGGCGTTCCTTTCTCTGTGTGAATTTACACAAGATATCGGTATTTTAAAAAAAAAATATTAAACTACAATCGAACGATAATCAACCAAACTTTTTATTTGGGGTATCAATGTTCGTGCTTTAAGCGAATGTTACATTTTCATTGGTTTTTGAATTCGTGGATTTTAGTTTTCTGAAAGGAATAAAATTAGATCGAAAAATTTAAGCAGTCAAAAACAAAGATTATTTATAGTAACCATATGTTGTTGTATAACGATTTATGGACGTAATTCAGAATAAGGTGTTCATTTTCACTTACTTGCTCATCCTTCACTGGGGTAAAGCTGATGACCGTAACTGCATTCACGGTCATTCCAAGATGTCGGATGAAAAAATAGGTCAGTATATGTATTGTTTGTTACAGTGTTTCTATATCATTTTCTTTACAAAGGAGACATTGATACGATGTAAATTTATAAAAGAATTACACGGAAATCACAAATTACTTCCGAGAAATGTGCATGAAACAGGAAATTCGATTAAAAAAAATCGCTAAGATGACCGTAAATCACAATCGAGATGACCGTAACAGAATCAGCAATTCATAACAAGGGTGACCGTAATTGGTTAAAAGATGACCGTAATTTGTAAAGGATGACCGTAATTTCTAAATGATGACCGTAACTTTTAAAGGATGATCGTCAATTCTAAGAAATATACGGCGTATTTGTATAACTACTTTTTTGTATCAAATGATTAATGGTGTTGATATGAAACGTATTTATATGAGAGTATTATCCTACAGGTAGGAGAAAATAAGACGTGCTTTCAATACAAAGTTCACCATATTTATCTTTTTTTACGGTAGAGGTTATAATTTTTAAAATGAACATACAACAAAACATGCACATGAAAAAGTGGGGAAAACATGCAACAACAGCGCGATTAAATGACACCTTACAAGTATAATAAAAAAAAGTGTGCTGCACAGCCTCTAACTAAAAGCCAAAAGATTTTTTTTTTATTTCTGGAATTCCTTGTAATGACATATAATAAATGCACTTTTTTTTAAAATGCCAATGGATGTACACCCATTGATATTATATCGTCTTTGATTTGTCTTCTATTTTGTCTTGCAAGAAAAATAACAGAACCTGTTTTTAAAATACTACGACCAAACTAGTGAAGGCGAGCTCCAGCAAAATAGATCCTTAAAATAGTCTTGTGCGTATAGCGTATCACAAAGGGCAGGGGCGGATTAAGTCATTTCCAAAAAAGGGGGTCCCGACCCAGGGTAAAGGAGGTTCAAACTATGTGTCCCCATTCAAATGCACTGATCGGTAAATAAAAAGGGGGTTGCTACCCCCGGACCCCCCTTGGATCCACCACTGAGGGGAACCTTGTCAATTTGTATATACAGCAATGTTATTCATATATAAAGACCAACTAAGATTTTAATCTGCTTCCTCTGGAACCATATACACAGACTCGATTACCGGATATTCATATGTTTGATTAGTGTTTTTTATGCTCCATTCATGGGCATTATGTTTTCTGGTCTGTGCGTCCGTTCGTTTGTTCGTCCGTTCGTCTACTAGTTCGTCCGTCTGTCCCACCTCAGGTTAAAGTTTTTGGTCGAGGAGGTTTTTGATGACGTTGAAGTCCAATCAACTTGAAACTTAGTACAAATGTTTTCTATGATATGATCTTTCTAATCATAATGCCAAATTACAGTTTTTACCCCATTTAAACTGTCCACTGAACATAGAAAATTATAGTGTAGATGAGGCACGTACTAGAGACACCTCAGAGGGACACATTGTTGTTTTTTCAACTTTTCGTCGTATCTCTGTCAATTTGTATTAAAATTTTAAAGTCGTTATCAATAAATTTTTCATTGTTTACGAAAAATTTGCAATTTAATATCATTGTCATGAACTCAAAATACGGCAAATAGTTAAAAAATAAATTGATGAAACATGTTGATATCCGCTATAAACTAAGCCCCCATTGAGATAAACACAACAAAAAGCTATGAATACAAATACGGATATTCTTAGAATTGAGGGTCATCATTTAAAAGTTACGATCATCCTTTATAAATTACAGTCAATCTTTACAAATTACCGTCATCTTTTACAAGTTACGGTCATCTGTTTACCAATCACGGTCATCCTTGTTTTATGTTACGGTCATCTTAAAAATATTTTGATAATGATTTATGGACATCTTAGCGATTTTTTCAAATTGAATTTCGCGTTTCCTGAACATTTTTCGGTAGTAATTTGTGATTTCTGTGTGAATCTTTTATAAATTTACATATCAATGTATACTTTGTAAAGAAAATGATATAGAAACACTGTAACAGACAATACAGATACTGACCTAATTTTTCATCCGACATCTTGGGATGACCATGAATGCAGTTACGGTCATCAGCTTTACCCCAGTAATCCTTAAAAACTGACAACTGTCAATGGTATAAGAATAAAATAATTGCTTTCGGAAAGGAGCTGATTCATTTATGATTTAAAATGATTCCTTATAAAGTTTCAAACTTCGAAAACAAAATATTCTTTTATTGATACCAAAGGCTCATTAAAAATTAAACTTTGTTTAAAAAATATGCAACCATTTGTGTGTTATATGTCTCTGTTATGATATTTGCTACTAAAAGTGTTATTATTTTACCATTGATCACCAACTGTGTAAAATCAATAAGATTTTTTTTTCAGATATTATTTTGTACTTTAGTATGTTTTTTGAGTAAAGACAATGCTATTTATAAAACAAGAAGGTGTAAGATGTGATGCATAAACAAAAAGTAAAATAAAAATAAAACAAAAAAGGTAGCGGATGAATAAATGAATTTTACTGTCTTTTCCATATTTTTTTTATAATTTAGTTGTACATGTACTAATATATTCTATCTTTCAATACAGTAGAACAAAGTTTACATTTATCGTATTGATGTTGTCATTAAAGTAAAAATTGCACCTTATTGATAAAACTGGTCCAGTATATTTTTTTTTAAATGAGGGAATAGTCAATTGACAAATCTTCACAGAAATAGGTATCAGTATCGTTTCTACATAATCACATTAAGTACGTGTGTACTACTATGACTATGAAATGGAATTTACGTTTCAATGTCTTATTCATATCGCACAGCATTGAACTGAACATTGTTGCCGATTTCAGCAAAATAAATTATCACAAGTTGTAAACGCTTAATATTATATATCAAATGGATGTCAAAAAGTAGTTTTAAAAAAGACACAATCCGATGGAATACAAATTTTGCTTAATTTGACTGATTCTGTAACATTGAGAAACTAACATCTCGTTAAAAATAACCAGCGTTGTATCGGAACTCACCAGCACAAAGCCCGCACCCACAATGAAAAACCACGACATAACTAAACTAAGAAAATGCATAATTTTGATAAATTAGTTGTAGTTTTCCCTAAATTATTCACTTTTGGTCGTTTAGATTTGGGTATAGCAAATAGACTCTTAGGCATTTTATTCCCATTCTATTTTTTTTTAAACGAGCGCTAATGTGTTGCCCATACTGAAACAGCGTAGAAGACATCTTTATTTGTATTCATAGCCTTTGAAATCATAGAAAATACTATCTATTTCTTTTCATCTTGTATTCGAAAATAAGACAAAAATCTTTATTTAGTTTTCGTTTGTGTATTTTCAACGATATCACTGGCACTGTTCAGGACTAATTCGGCATCAAAGATAATTTTCTTGCAGGTAATTTTTACTCACCGTGCAACAGCAACATTTACACTCAAATGTTGTGTAGACATAATGACTGTTTTAATCAAATGAATCTTACATGTGTTTTTTTTTACATATTGACTACAAAATGAAACTACCTAGAACTCATTTTTGTATTCATTATCCTAATATTTACTTCATGAAAAAAAAACTGTCATTTTCAAAAAGTCCGCTAACACTCTAAAAATGGGTGATATTATACTGTTAATTTTTTATCAATTGTTTTCTACTCTACGCTTTCTAGAATATTACTTTGTGTCATTAGCCACGTGGAAATATTCACTTGATGATCCAAATTTGATCTTTATTATATCTTCAAATAATCACTGATAATGACGTTTCCTTTTCAATTTTTCCTTTGAGTTCGGTATTTTTTTTATTTTACTCTTTTCATGGCTTTGCACTTGACAATTTCCCTAATGTGCAAGAAGGTTTTTTTGGTGCAAGACAGGGTTTATTGTGCAATGCTTATTTCAAAGCACTTGTGTAATTCATTAAAAGAAGACATTTACACAAGTGAAAATGATATGATGTCCTCTCTTATACGTTAAGATCATAAAATTTCGTCCTTGGGGTTGGATAAATGCGTATCATGCACACAGACTACTTAAAGTATTGGATATGCTAAGAAAATAAACGATTAAAGGAAGAAACAAACGATTTCCAATCTGCATTCTACACAATATAATAAAGTAAAGAAATCGAATAATAGCGTTTACTGAAAACAGTCTATAAAGCTATATGGTAAATATACATGTAATTGATTTAATTTTTTACCAAAATAATCAAGGAAGTCTTTAGTTAACTTGTAACAGCTTGTAAAAAGAAGATAAACAAGACAGTTAACTCATTCAAGTTATATATATATATTTAAGATTTCTGCTTCGACATAGACGCTGTATATTGAATTGAGGTTGGACACACTTGCTGTAGGAGCAGATAACATGCAAAATAGGATGCGAATAAGTTTGATGTTAATCATTTTGGAAGTTTCCGCAGGTCAGAAATTAGTTTATTTACTTGACATCAAATGAAAAATTGTATGTACACTACATTAATAGTATACAAACTAAAAGTTTATGCTTTTGAATAAGTATAAACAAATCTCTAGAAAGACGATTGGTCTGTTTACGCACTTTATCTTCTTTTGTAAAATTCTATCAAAAGCAATATTATTACTAAAACATTTTAAAATACAATTGGCTAGTAAAACTTAGGGGTATGTTTTGCATGAGTTATGTGTCAGTAAGACCGGAAGGCCACACGTTAAACGGAATAAAAATAAGGTAGACTGCAAAGTTGATTTGAATACTTTGAATGCAATTGCATTTTCTTACAAAAAAGGATCAAGACGTATTAATAGTTTTTCCATGTTCTCGTCATTAATTTCTTCATGAATTATGCACAATATCTTTCAGGCATGACGGAATATCCGTGTACCTTCCCATGTGCGTGGCATGGTCAAACATTTGATATCTACCTCGTCGGAAAATTTAGGAATACTTGGATGTTTAATTCTGATGGGGAAACAAGCGTTGTTACAGAAGAAACCAATGATACTGTAACATATCGTTGTCATCAAATAACGGAACGCTTCCTGATACTAAGGTATGTTAAAGATATTAAAACTGCTCTGTTTCAAAATGACTTTTTAAAATATTGTTATCAATTGATAGTATAAAGATAACGGAACAATAAACATACGAAATTAATGGTTCGTGTCCTTGTTGTTGAGGTATATGTTATAAGACTCTAAAAATTAGACTGGAATCGATTCTCTAGATTATTCTGCAGTTAATATTGGCACCTTTTTCTTTTTTGGAGAAGACGTTTCTAAGTTGTAAAACTTGTGTCTAATCCATTTGTCATTTTGAACAATAAAATATGTTTAAACAACCTCTTTCCTTTCGAAGACATTAAAAATATAACAATGATTTAAAAATATCCAAAATGGATTGTTTAACTATTATATATTTCAATTAAAGAAAAGAGGGTTTTAGTAGTGCTGAATCTTTAATAGTTCCTTGGCGTCGACGCTAGTCGTTTATCATTAAAGGAGGCGGTATGATAATAGTCATCATTTTCATAAACAATTTAAAAGATTTAGATTTTTCAAAATTGCAAAGGATTATCATAAACCTGAACATATTGAACACGTTAGTTTCAGTAATTATGATGTCGCTATGACACCATGAATATGTCAAAATTTACATATTTGAACAATAAAGACTACGTTTAGCATAGTTACATTGTATGTATATTATGATATGAAACAAAAAGCCATTTTATAGAATTAGCCTTCCGAAAAACATGAGGTCATGCCCGGCCTTTCGGTGGGATTCTTGTTGCTCAGTCTGTCTTTAGTTTACTATGTTGTGTTATGTGTACTGTTGTTTATGTTTTGGTATTTTTATTTTTTGCCATGGCGTTGCCAGTTTGTTTTCAAATTAATACATGAGTTTGGATATCCCTGAAGTCATGATTTTTCTACTCTCTTGTTAATTTTAATAATAAGTTACATATATGATAACGTTAAATCTTTACAGAAAAATTGTTAATTGTAAAACATATTTACAGTATTAATATTTCAACGTCTAACAAAAATATGTTAATACGTTTTTTTGGCATATCTACGAATCATATCAAGTCTATCTTCAAGAGACATTAAATTGACATTAACATGATTTGCTTCTTCCAATAAATTGTGTCTAAAGTCAGTTTAGTTATCAATTTTCATGGAATGCTTTTAACTTGCTATATAGGTTTTCAACTTCCAAGCGAGGACCGAAGCTCATAAATTAATTAATCAAACGCAGCAAGACTTCGGAAAAGTTCGGAGAGCTGACGACATCGCTTCGAAAGTTGATGAGTTTTACTACCTTGCGGTATCGACAAATACCTTTTTTCGTGTAGGTATCAAAATCGTGTCGGTGCCTTGATACTCTTACACATATTAACTCAATCCAAAGTCCGTACATTTGTTGTAATGAACGAAAATCATAAACGATTCCGTCCACTTGCCCTTCAATAATTAATGCAAAAAAAAAATGTAACAACATGCACAATACTTGATCTTACTGTTTCTGATAGTTTAAACGTTAATATGATAGATTAAAAAAATAAAATAATTTTAGGCAAATCAGGTACTTCATAATTTAAACAAGAGAAATTCATGATATATACACTTTTTTTCAGGGAGGAGGGTTCAGATATTTTTATTTGTCTTCAGATCATTTATGACCTTGCAAAACTTCTGGAGTTTAAATTAGGTGACTCTAAGACTTCACTTAACGGTGAGTTTATCTGATTGATCACATTCTCATTAACAAAACATATCTGAAATAGGGATGTGTTTCAGTTTAGTTATGACCCAACATTTTCGCTTAAATGTTCCGTAGAATTCCTTAATGTCAAACAAACAAAAATCAGTCCAGCCGGCGTTGGATTTGTGGTATATATTTTTCGTCTTAACGGGAATTTTTTTTTAATCCACGTACAGGTGGATTATTTTCTAGTTGGCAATCCACACATATTTTCCTGACTTTCCGGACTTTGATATACATTTAATATACATTTTCAGAAGAAAAAAAACTTTCGTTAGCTTCGAATTTCATGCATATTCAGGACGTCAAGAGGTCAACAGACCTATCACTGCATAATGAAAAAATATGATAGATAAAAAAAAAAGGTAACCAAACAAAATAAAATGCTTATTTTATTCTATTTGTTTCTGGATTACATCCAAGAACACCTAAACCAAAGTTTACGCAAAATAATATCATTGCACGAGAAGCTTAATAACAAAGCAATAGCACTCTTTTAGCTTCGCCACACATACTGGTCAACCAGACAGGAGAAATTACAAATATTTGTGGGATTTGTGGAAATACCGGCGGTGCCGGAAACGCTGTTGGTAAGCTAGAGTTAAGAAAAGATTTTTTTCTAAGTTCCGCGTAACAAGATTATTTAAATGTAAACAATGCAACAATGGGAAGTCACAGAGATACATACAATCTCTTGATCTGACCAAATAACACATTAAAGTTCCCAAAACACAACACAGAAAGCTAAAATTGCAAAGCAAAACGAAATATACATGACGGGTACCACATGTGGAGGAGGATCTGCTTACCCTTCTGGACCACCTGAGATCACCCCAGTTGTTGGTGGGGGTGATCGTTTTGCTTAGTCCTTTGTTTTCTATGTTGTGTCTTGTGTACTATTTTTTTCTGTTTGTCTTTTTATTTCAGCCATGGCGGTGTCAGTGTAATTTCGATATATGAGTTTGACTATCCCTCTGGTATCTTTTGTCCCTCTTTTACAGTAATTGGCGGTGAAATCAGAAAACTCGAATGACCGTAATTAACATAAGTTCCATCTGTACTGGTAATCTTCAATCGTAAGGCTCATTTCAAGAAAAATGTAGATGATATGTCGCATTAAGCGATTTCATAAATGAAGGCAACAATACTTTACCGATGATCACATCTTATAGTAAATCGATTAGAAAACTGCAAATAAAAACTGAGGGAATTCCATGATTTACAAAAGGAGCGAAACGGGTACGTCGACAAGATAAGCATCTCATCAGAAAAAGAGGATGGGATTGTTACTACCACTAGTGGAATAAGTCTGTGGTCATCTTTCACACAACAAATCTGTGGCCATCATTCACACAACAAATCTGTGGTCATCTTTCACACAACAAATTTGTGGTCATCTTTCCACAACAAATCTGTGGTCATCTTTCACACAACAAATCGGTGGTCATCTTCCACACAATAAATATGTGGTCATCTTTCACACAACAAATCTGTGGTCATCTTCCACACAAAAAATCTGTGGTCATCTTTCCACAAAAATTTGTGAGTCGACTTCCAAACAATAAATGTGTTGTCATTTTTCGCTCAACAAATTTGTGATCATCTTCCACACAATAAATCTGTGGTCATCTTCTACACAAAAAAATCTGTGGTCATCTTCCACACTATAGTTCTGTGGTCATTTTTCTACAACAAATCTGTGAGTCGTCTTAATTCCAAACAATAAATGTGTTGTCATCTTTCGCACAATAAATGTGTGGTCATCTTTCACACAATAAATCCGTGATTATCTTTCACACAATAGATGTATATGTGGTAATCTTTTATACAATATATCTGTGGTCATCTTTCACACAACAAAATTATGGTCATCTTTCACACAAAAAATCTATGGTCGTGTTTCACACAGCAAATGTGGTTATCTTTCACACAACAAATCGATGGTCGTCTTTCACACAGCAAATCTGTGGCCATCTTTTACACAATAAATATGTGGTCATCTTTCACAGAACAAATCTGTGGTTATCTTCCACACAACAAATCTGTGCTCATCTTACACACAACAAATCTGTGCTCATCTTTCACACAATAAAGTGTTAATCTTTGATACAACAAAATTATGCCCGTCTTTCACACAACAAATCTGTGGTAATCTTTTACACAATAAATATGTGGTCATCTTTCACACAACAAATCTGTGGTTATCTTCCACACAACAAATCTGTGCTCATCTTACACACAACAAATCTGTGCTCATCTTTCACACAATAAAGTGTTAATCTTTGATACAACAAAATTATGCCCGTCTTTCACACAACAAATCTGTGGTAATTTTTCACAAAATAAATATGTGGTTATCTTTCACACAACAAATCTGTTGTCATCTTTTTACAACAATTCTGTGCTCATCTTTCACAACTGTAAACTAATCAATGATGTCGTCCGTAACTTGACTTCACTATAATTCTTATTCAAACTTTGGAATTGACCTTTCATATAGAGAAATCAACGCATATGTGTTGCCATGTGAATTTGTCTGAATGTTATTTACAAAAACCATAAGGGAGTAACCATTTAACTTCAAAAGGGGCCGGGGTAATGTTGATATTTTTTTTCTGAGTCAAAGTTTTGTTTAGTTTTTCAACGCTTTCAATCGATTTTGTTTGGCAATATTTAACATTGTAAAGTTGAGGGGAAATCTGGATTCTGAATATTTTTTGTGTCATCTGCTTGAAAGAGTATTTTTTTCCATAAAATTGGACATAAGAATGTTATTTTAGAAAACAAAACATAACCCTTTGCCTTTTTAGAATAAATGATGCTATATTTTTTTAACTAACAGGTATGCATGAAAATTAATCTAGAAATCGCGGCTTTCTAAGACTTAAACAATCATAAGTGTATAATATCCCCCTCAAAATAAAATTCGAAATTGCAAAAGATGGTTTTGGTCAATGTACAATTTAGTCCGTGTTACGTCACAAATCACTTCAGTTATAATTATAAATTGGCGTGGTTCCTAAATGTTCATCCGACTTTCGTCATTTCTTTTGCAGTAT